>NC_037679.1:37423124-37659920 GCF_003255815.1 Theropithecus gelada
GAGTCCATTAAACCTCTTTTTCTTTATAAATTACCCAGTCTTGGATATTTCTTCATAGAAATATGGAAATGGACTAATACATTGGGTTTAGTCAGTTGGCTTCTTTTCTGGATGCTTTCATGGGGCCGAGGCTCAGCTCATCACTCCTTTGCTGTGTGCTCTATCTCTGGGGACTGAGCCCAGGCTTGTAGCATTGTTCTCTGGCCCCTGCAGGTCAAGCACCTGGTGCACTGGAGGGACCGAAGTATTTCGAGTCTGTGGCAACAACCCTTTAAAGGGGGCTGCCAGCAAAAGCACTGTGGCAGCATGGCAAGGGTCTGCGAGAGAATGTGCTTCAGTGGAAGGGTCAGAGGCAGGTGAGTGTATACCAGTGGGTGAGTGGAAGGCCACAGGTGAGTGTGCACCAACAGGGGGTCAGGGGAGGTGGAAATTACAGGGTAGCTGCAGGCATGCATGTATGCACCAATGTGAGGCACGCCAATAGGGCAATGAGGGGAGTCTGTAGGTAAGTGTGCACCAGTGGAGGAGGGCATGCTATTGGGGGTCCATCTGCGAAAGTGCTCTAACAGGAAGGCAGGGGCTTCCAGCAAAATGCTATGGTAGTTGTCTCTAGGAAGTGTTTTGATGGGGCGGCTGAGACTGTGCTGCATGTGGGAGAGGCTAGGCAGGGTCCCTGGGAGAGTCCAGCAGACACTGGGGTATTTAGATCAGATTGGCCTGTCCTACAAGCAAGACAGCCCTGATCTCTTCAGGTATGGGAGTCAACAAAGGCTAAAGCCACCTAGAGAGAAGTATGGCAAGCCTCGGGGGATAGGCACCCATGGCTGGGCTCCACTGCATTTGTTCATTTGCCAAACTCTCTGGGCTCCATGCAGACTGAAGTTCTGACTCTGCCAACTCTCCAGGTGGTTCTCACTGCAAATGTCTGTGGGGGTCACAGGTCTTCTGCAGCTAGGATCCTGGAGTTTGTGCTTAGAGTGTGCCACTCCATGCCTGTCTCATGCATCCTTTCAGTGAGAGCCACTCCAGGGCCAGAAACGAGTCCTGGCAATCCTACGCAGGGTTTCCAGCTTCCTCTCCCTTTAGTCGTGGGATGTGCATTCTTTCTCTATCCACCCTCAATGCCTTCTTTCTGAAGATCTGTTCAGAGTGTGCTAGTCTACACGATGGTCTAGTCTCCCAGGGGGAGGAACTCTTCCTGACTCCATCTAATTGACCATGTTGGCTCTTCCCTCTGCAAATATCATCTTATTCCCTATTTGGTATTCCCTAATCCTAAACTTTACCCCAAGAATAACCCTCACTATAACCCTAACCATGATACAAGCTCTAACGCCATAGCAAAATGCATCAGATTAACCTTTTCTTCTTTAAAAAGTATCCCCTAGCCTCCAGTAATCTTGACCTTTCAGAATATTTGGTTTCTAGGTGGACATAGTATTTATCACTCTATATTGCTCTTCTCTATTTCTTAGTAGGTCTATCTGTCCTTCTGACATTGTAATCTCCTTTTACAAAAATCCAGCAAGTCTACATTTTTAAAATTGTTTTTTCTCTAAAATGTAAGACTCACATTACTTAGAATTTGTATAAGGATGTATATTTGCATTTGGTGTTATAAGCATTATCACTGGTTTTGGGTTCAGTTGTTTTCTCATATGACTCACTGGTACTACCCACAATATTTTCCTCTTTGAATGTTATGCTACTGTTTTCCATAGTAAATTGATTTACATATTTATTGGGATGTTTTTCTCCTCCCTCATCACATTTAGTTTCAATTCCTCTTGATTAGTTTAGCTTGCCTCCAGGCAAATGCATTCTCCAAGGAGAAGATAGTGTTTGAGCTACACAAAGCTTAGAAAATAAGATGAAAATAAGAAAGGCATTCTAGGTAAAATGAATGATGCAGAGATAGAAATATAAATATGTGACTAGGGAATATTCTACAGACAATTGTAGGATTTGTGATAGAAAACAATGAGAATTTAGGTAGAAATGGTAGGCATAGGCCACAAAAATAGCTTTGAATTTCAAGTTGAAAAAGTTTGGATTTTATTTGTAGGGTGTAGATGTTTTTATCTTATCTGAAGTTGAGCAGTGTTTCTCAAAATTCAAGACTGTATCAGTAATATACTTGGAAAGTTACACAGTAAAAGTACTTGGGGAATAAAGGATGAGTTTGTGTTACACATGGTGGAGTAGAGGTACATTCAAGTAAGCTTGGATAAGAATTCTGTTCAATGAAGACACTGTGATTAATAGACACTGAGAGTCACAATCAGGGTATTTACTAGTAAAAATGTGATAGATGAAGAAGAATGCTACATTACTATGTTTTCAGTTGTAAATCACAGGAACTGAACTTGAATTAATTTAAGCGATAAAGAAGATTTACTGGAAGAATATTGCTGTAGCTCAGACTTGGACAGTTCTAGGGGCTTAAGGAACAGGAACTTGAACTTGGTCAACGCCAGCACTCTTCCTCTCAGTCCCTCCAGCTCTTTGCTTATTGTTAATTGGCTCTACAGTATTTTCTTCAATGAAAGGCAAACTTTCCCCATGTGTTAAGAATTGTGATTGCTGAACCACTTTGGAATCACATCATTAGAGAATTTTCTAAAGAGGAACTTATAGCCCCAGTTACATAAAATCTGTATAAGAGCTGTGATTGGTCTGGTCTAGGTCATGAATCTATCACTGAACCACTCACTGTGGTCAGAGGCAAGGGTCACTATGGTTAAGATTCACTTCTATGGATAGGAAGGTGGGATGTATTACTAGAAGTATGGTAGAGGGAAACATTGTGACTATAGAGAAAAGAAACCGCAGTTTTGATTATACCTCCCAATTTTATTACTCAGTAATGATTAAAACATACATTTATAACAGTATGGTTGTGCTGCATGCTAACACTGATACGTGCTACACCAGTAAACTGGCCAACATCATCAGTGATGATTAAAAATAAAACAAGGCTGGGCAGGCATTGTGACTCATGCCTGTAATCCCAGCATTTTGGGGGGCCAAGGCAGGTGGATAATTTGAGGTCAGGAGTTCGAGACCAGCCTGGGCAACATGGTGAAACCCATCTCTACTAAAAATACAAAAATTAGCCAGGCATGGTGGCAGGGGCCTTTAATCCCAGCTACTCTGGAAGCCGAGGCACAAGAATTGCTTGAGCCTGGGAGGTGGAGGTTGCAGTGAGCCAAGAGCATGCCACTGCACTCCAGCATGGGTGACAGACTGAGACTCAGTCTCAGTAATAACAAACAAAACAAAAAATTGTTGGGTTGAAACTGAAGTTAAAAAAACTTTAAATTACATACAGGCATATTGTGTCTTACAGGGAACGATATGCCTGTAAATGAAGTAAATATATCATCAAAGGCATTGTCTTTCTCTGAAATAATTGGAATAAAACATGATGAAACATCAAAAGTGAAGTTTCAAAATAAGCAAAGGAAAATCTGATTGCTTTAGGAAGGAAACTGCTTGGTATATACCACTGGAATAGGATAAAATCCAAAGCATGAACACAATAAATCATCAGCCTATAACAGCTTGAGTCTAAGTTGGAAAGCTAATGATGTTTTAAGTTGAGCTCATCTAGAGCAAAAGTCATAAGTCAATTGATGTCTGAAGAAAGCAGAATTCATGAAAAAGAGTGAAGGCGATCAGGAGCAGAATAGAAAAAAAAACACACACATGAAGAGAGAAACAAAATAAAGCTCTCGAGTCATCATTATGGCAGGATAGAAGATGTTAGAATTAATTGGGGTGCTGCTGAGAGGGTAACAGGATAACTGGGCTTTCGAGCTGCACATGGCATAGCATATCAGTTCTCCATAAGATTTGATTATGCAGCAGTTGGAACTGCTTCCAATTTGTATTACTTTCCCATAACTCTTTAAGATGGATCCCAAATAACTGAAACAATCTCTCTGCATCTCTATTCCTGGAAATGTCAAAACATAAAGGATCCTCATTTTACATTTATCTTTTAGACGAATCTTTTGTTTAAAGACAATAGGCTCCTAATAACATCTATGAATTTTGCAGTGCTGCATCCTTGATTAATTTGTGTATATTTTTTACATATTGGTAAGATTTGACCAGCAAATTCAAATTGAATAAAACTGAATTAATTTCCCATATAATGTTCTAGTTTAACAAGAGCATTCTTGCAAAGGCAATATAAAATGTGGTTCCAGAGCACACGGACTCTGAGGTCAAACAGACCTGTCTTTCAATCCTGTAAGAGTTCTGTGTCCTCACACAGGGTTTTAAAGCTTGAATTTTAACATTTTTAAAGTATAGATAATAATAGTTCCTCTCCTAGTGCTGTTTTGAAAATTAATTAAGACAATATGTTTTCAGTAGTATTAGCACATAGTGTTGAATAAATATTAGCTATTAACCATCATTTGCTTAATATGTTAACTCTTATTACCTTATGTTAACTTATTGCTCTGGGATAAATTAACTTATGCTCTGTTATATATTTAAGCAGGTTATTAATGTAATTTCTTTGTTATACTAAAGCACTTGTTTGATAGGCTGACCAGTTAAAAACGAACCTGAGAAAAAAATGGGTATTAAGTTACTTGATTGTTCCAAACATACAGTGATGATCTTTGGGTTATCCCTTCTATTAAGTGGTAGATGAATTACGAAAAGATATAATTTCTTCAAACATGCTGGATAGGGAGTCTATGAAATGAAACTATCAATTCCCTAACACTGTTCTGAACAACTGAAATGTAAGACAAAAAGACTAAAACAGATGAGGACAGATAAATAACATTGCTTATTGATGATGTTCATGCTGCAGATGGTGGCTTATATTTACAGGAAAATGGTATATCTAGTACAGAATCAGACAGGCCCAGCCACAGGTCATTGTGGCTTGGGGCTAGATCTTCATGCTTAGGGTAACAGCATAGATGAATAATGCTGAATATATCTTTCCTTCAAATACCCTGTCTCCAAAATGAAAGAGAAGAGGAAGTGACTGCTCTCCCCAGTTTTTCACGGCAAAATCATCGGTTAGTTAAGTAAATATTTATCCCTTGGGGAAAGTGAGACATAGAAAGCCTAGGCTGTTAATCACACTGGAGTCCCCTAAATAAGAGATTGGAGTATCATTCCCAATCTCTTCCCCCAAATAAAACACATTTATTTACTGTTTTAGTCTTATTAGTTTTTTAAAAAATATATTCAGTCTATCTTGTACTATAGACATCAGTAATTGTCAGAAAATATTAGTGTTTTTTTAGACCAGTCTGAAAGATTAAGTCTAACAAAGTATTAAGCATTTTTTAATTTAAATTTTCAAAACATGCCTAATTTACTTGTAGACAGAAGAAAAGAAGATAATGGTTTAGAAAAAAAAAAAGAGGATAATATTGTTACTGGAAGAAAATCATTGCTTTTGCCATGTAGACTTTGGAAAGATAAAGAAAATAGGACCAAAACATAATAGCCTTGGGACTAATATGTCTCCAATATGAAGGAGGCTGAAAACTCATGAGTGAACCAGCTCATGGATTCTGCTGGGCTCCTACATGGAGGTTTCAGGGGGTAAAGCTAAACCTAGATCATATGGAGTATATAGTATGGTAGGAGTGTTGCAGAGATATCCTTGATCTGAATTTTCTCCTTAGTAAAATTCCTTTAAACATAAATTTTAGGCTAATCTTTATTTCTCATCAAAAGCCGCCTAACTATCCCTTTCTTCTAAAGCCAGGACTCGCAGTAGAGTAGATGGCTGCTAATAGGATTCTGGATGAAATGGATAGCAATTTGCATACAAACAGAGGTAATATTTTAAATAGACTGGTATTCATGCAATGGCAAGTGGCTGACAACTATAAATTGCTGCTTCTTTGATGGTGACATTATTAGACTCGGAAAAGCTTGGTGCTTCTTTCACCTAACAAGCACTACCTTTTTTATAACTTGAGAAAAATGTGATTAGATGGTGAGATGGCAGCTGAATAAGATCTAGCTTCAATGAAATAAACCTAGTGATGTGGTGTTTCCGTTTCAGACATTGTTGGTAATCATTAAGAGGTCAACCTCTGTACTGGTGGTTAATATTATTATTGCACCTGGTCATAACAGCTTAAGTTTTAATTCTCCTCCAGTGAGCTCATATCTAAATGGCAAATTTATGGAGAGGAAAATGGAAAGGTTCTAAATTTTGAAATATATAAATATATAAATTAAATATAATTAGTAAAATAAATTAGTTTAGTAATTTATAATAAAATAAATAAATATATAAATTAAAATATAAATTAAATTCATAGGAATATGATGTGGAGTGAATTTTTAATTTTAAAATATTAAAATTTTAATTTTAAATATTTAAAAATATTTTAATATTAAAAATATTTTTGTTGACAATTAAGCTGTTAGGTAAATGCTATATTCTAGCAGAATGATATTGGTACAATGTGCTTCCCAGAAACTGGTGTTTATTACAGAGGAAATTGTGGCCACTGTAGAAAAAACATTACTAGAAAACATTTAAATCAGAGAAGTAAAGGAAAAGATTTGAAAGCCTCTTAAAAAAAAAAAAAGACAATATGCTTTTCACTTGTATTTTTCTTTGCTGAAGAATTCTAGTTCTTTGGTATGACTCACAATTTTTATTTTAGTAGTGTACTCTGTTTAAGCATAGAATGCAGAGAATTGTCTTAAACTAGCTGTCGCTAACAATTGCATTGATACTGAGAATTATGACTGCTTTCTTCAACTTTAATTTTGATAATGTTAAATGTTTCTTTTCCCTCCCTGCCGCCACCCCTCACTGGTCTGGATCAAATAGTGAATTAAAGTGTAGCACAGCAGGGACTCTCCCAGGAGCCTCATGAGGAAGGGGGCTGTGTATTTGTTATGCATCAATTCTAGTTTTATGAAAGAATAACAGACACTATTTTCAATGTAATAATTATTTAGTTATGTAGTATTTGGGGTTATTTCAATGTATTGGAAATGTAAACTTCCTGGTGTCTAAATATGAGTCTCTAGGTTCACAATGCTGCATTGAAATAAATGAGAGTGCTTGGCTGATGAGTAGTGGATGAAACATGCCTCTTTATGTATGTCTAAAGCATCCTATTTGATACTACTTCTCATCAATGTTGGTGGAGAAAATATTTAGCACTCAGTCTTCTAGTCTTTAAAATTGAAAAGACTCTTATTTTGGAGAAATTTTTAAAGAAACCTCAAAATATAACTTTGCCACATTGATGTGTTGTCTCGGGGGCCAGGTGAAATAATTATGCTACAGAGAATACTTATTTATACTCTTGTGTCATTTTGTGAATCTTCCAAAGGTAATTGGAAGACTGGCCTTTTAATGAGGCCAAAATACAAAACTGTGAGATGGGTGGGTGTGTTATCATCCTCTACTTGGTGTTCATTCATTCATTTATTCATCAAGTATGTATTGAAAGTTTTTAAGGTGGAGAATCATAAAGATGGAGATAAAAATAATACAGCTTTGTTAATAAGTAAATTAGAAAATGTGTTCCAGATATGTAGCTATAATCAGACTTCCTAATATTTTCCCTGTACAATAAAATGCATATGCTCAGAAATGCAGGCATTAACAGATACAGAGCCTGCTATCAGAAAAGCAGAGGAAGCATGCACCTTGAGACACAATTGCTTTGAAGAATTACAGAAGCAGGAATTTACAATCTCAGGTCTTTCCCCTAATTAATCAATTGATGTCTCTTTTTCTTTTGGGGAAGGAGAGGGCTACATATTACTACATGCTTTTCTCTTCTAGAGTGCCCACATTTTCTCTCCTCTATGTGAAAAGTATGGGATAGAATACTATCTCCACCTTCCTGCATTCTTACCATTCCCACAAGTATTTGTTCTGGGTGGGAAATTTGCTAGATGCTGTAAGATATACACAGATAGAAGGGGAGCTGATACCCAAAGTGCTAAGTGTCAAAGAGACGTAAACTATATCATTTCTTTTGGTCTAGTTCATAAGAAGAACATTAAGGTTGGAGAATGTCAAACTGGGTTTTGAAAGATAGTAAGATTTAGCCAGGAAGACACGGTTAGAAAGGCATTAAACATAGGGAAGAATATGAGGTGATGAAAAACATAAAATAATACTACTTGGATTAAGGAAAAAAGATACATGCAAGACATTTTGAAGGAAAAGTAAATAAGGTAGATTATGCGGTAGAAATGGAGAAGAGATAAAAATAAGTGATATTTTAGAACCTATGTATTTATGAATTTAATATTCCTCAATTCAGCTATTTAAGAACCACTCAAAATTTCATGAAAAAATTTAGAATGTTAACTCAATCATATAGTTTATTCTGAGGTTGATGTGTGCTTATATATGTAAAACTACTTAAATATTGATTATGTGGGCTGTGAGCTTGGGTTCAGATCATTTAGCTAGGGTCCAAGTCCAGAGTTCATTTTCAAAATAATGATTGGTGTGAAAGTGAAGATTCTTAAAAGTCTTGATATGTATCAGTTTTAAAATGTAAAAAAGTCTACTATACTTGAAGAAGAACATTAGGATCTTAGTGTTTCAAAGGCTCTAAGCATATTAAGTCTTCTGTCCTCAGTGGCATGAAAGAAAGAAGACAACACCTTATTAACTTCCTTCAGTTTCTTGAATAACCCAGTTAAGCCCTTGCCTTCTTCACGAGGTGCTCTCACCTGAAGGTTTGCTTGTCCAGGTTCTATCATAATTCATGTCATAATTCAAATGACGTTTTCTTAGAAAATCCTTCCTTATATATTCTAAAGTAGTTTCTCTTCATCCTTAGACACTGAATTATGTCATGTTTCATTTTTATTCAAAACACTAATGGAATCAATGCATCTGTTTGCCAAGTTACGTATTTTCTGTTTTGTCCTCTAGATGGAGTTTCTTTTTATCTTCTTCCTTTTGATGGAAATTTTCTGGTGTTAGGAACCATTATTTTCCCTGTGTATCACTGTCTTTTCAACACATGAAAGGATGCTTAAGAATCAACATGTTATCAATAAATATTTGTTGAATAAATGAATGAATGAACATATTAAGGGGCCATGCTGTCTATTTTGAAGAATTTATAGGTATATAGCCCAAACCTTGACCAATTTAGGGTAGCAATAAACCAATCTTTGATATATCCTTGTGGAAAATACAAATCTCTAGAGTAAATAACTTTATGTGCTTGATTTTATTTTCAAATAAGAATAGTGAAGTAAACCAAAAAGCAAAACTGAATATATTTCTATTGCTGTCACTCTTGTGTGATTTTTCTGTTTGTCTGTCAGAGCCTTGCTTTGCTTTGGCATAGGTAGTTCCTGTCATACATGTAGAATTGGTGAGTTGATGGCTATATCAGGGAGTACTTGGCTAGTAAGAGAAGAAGCCAAACAATTAGTTGCTTTCTCAACATGATGCTACACCACCAGGGAGCGGAATTTTACCTATAGTGGCCACATTCCCTCAGTCATTAGAGCACTGCCACTGCTTTGTGCTCTCGGAGAACATCTTCTTCTGAAAAAACTATAAGAAAACATGCAAAAATAAAGGCAAAACAATAGCAACTAAACTGTGCTGAGCTTTCTAAAATTCTTTCTTGTATTCTATCTCTTGAGATAATTATTTAAAAATCTAGTAATTTTATGAAGCTTTTAGACATGTATTATGCATTTTTGAGCACCTCTATCCTGACACCAATGCCATACCTATGTGAAGAAAACACAGATTTGAAAAATCAGAATGCCTGGCATCTTCAGCTATTTTTCTTTTAGTTGTTTGATTTTTATGAAAAGCATTTGTGTAAAAAAGTCCTAACACCCACACTGACCCTAAGTGGGTCAATTCACAGTCACTATCAGTCTCATGTTGTTCTTGACATTGTTTGAGAAATTGAAGAGAATGATTGTGATACTGCAGCTACCGTAAAAACTATCTAAAGCTAAACTTTCATGAAAAAAAATTCCTTTTCACATTGAGTGCAAAAATATAAGAATTTTCTGTTAACAAAGCATATTTTTAGGAAATATTCATAGTAGCAACTTCGCAAAAACATTTTCTGATGCCTGCAGTTTTTAAACTTTTTTATCTTTTTGCCACTATTTCTCAAGTCTTTTGATTGGTCATTGAATAATAATGTTTGTGCTAAATTCTCACAAATTCTACCAAAATGCTAAACTATTTTGATGTGTCATGATGTGAATCCACATCTCAGAAAAATATTATCTCGTACATATATGAGCTAGATTGATAGGAAGAATATATATTTGAAGGAATAGAAAGAAATGTTCATGTTAGGATGTTTGAGGTGATTTGAAGTTGATTTTCAAACCAGAGAACACTGAAATATGTATTCTTGAAGTATAAACAAGAATAATGCATCTAAGTGTAAACATTTCAAAAACCAGAAAAGATAATACAAAAGAAAAGATGACAAATATGTTTTTGACCAATGTAATTTCAAAAAACAGTAATGGAATTACAAGGGTTTATAATAATGGGATATTATGTGTAATTTCACCATTTATTTTCTATAACAAGGAGAATAAGAAGGCATGATTTGTTTTTTTTTTTTGTTTTTTTGGTTGTTGTTGTTGTTGTTGTTTTTCTTTTGGTGTTTTTTTAACATGGAGACTTGCTCTATCACCCAGGCTGGAGTGCGGTGGTGCGATCTTAGCTCACTGCAAGCTTTGCCTCCTGGGTTCATACCATTCTCCTGCCTCAGCCTCCTGAGTAGCTGGGACTACAGAGAAGGCATGGTTTCTAAAGCGAAGAAATTTATTTTATTCATAGAAGAATTTAATTGCAATATGTTTGCTAAATTCAAATTTACTGAGAGCTAAAGTTAGCTTTTAGTTGTTCATACTCAATATCCATGATAATCTCTTAAATCAATTGGAATTGTAATTCTTAAGAAGAATTTGCTAGGAAATGCAATTTGGATGAGAAGTCTAGAAATCAATATGCTAGCATTAAACCAGGTCTCATCTCTCTTTTCTTAAATTTTTCTATTTTATTTCCTGTTCTCCTGAGCTTTTTAGTTATGGTTCTTATTTTATTTAGACTTTTTGTTTACTTATGGAAACAATATTATTAGAAGAAGCCTTGCTATGTACATTATGCACTCCTGATTCAGTTACACAAGCTTTAGAGTCAGCCTGTTCTCAGCTCTAAAATTACATTTGCTTCACTGAATTATTTCTCTTTCACAAGGCCCCTGATGCCAAAGTACAGCCCTAAAATGGAAGTTTTGAAAGAGCTAATCATGAATCATAGTGGTTGGAATAACTTGGAATACATTGATGAAAAACATATAGCAGCTCTTTAGTGTTACAATAGAAAAAAAAAAGGTCTTTGATTAACCAGTTTGATGCCTGGTTTCAACACTGGTAACAGAACAGTCATATAACTAGAGAGAAAAAAGAAAAAAAAAAAAGACAAAGGAAGTTTCTCCCATAAAATTTTGACAACTTCAGGGAAGAAACTTTGTATTCCCTTTCAGCATACATGAGAAAGGATCCTGACTTGTTCAAAGACTGGTTTTTATTTTACAATCCATTAACCATTGAGTACTTATAGGCTGTGGAGTAGAAGGAAGCTGGGGTCAGCCAGCCAGAAGACTGACCATGATTATGACAGCATGGCAGAGGTCTTCAGCTGAGGGTGGCCAACCCAGTCACAGGGAACCTTACCATCAGTCATCATAATGGGTTTAGCTTGACATACCCTGAGCTTTCAAGGGAAGCAGTGTTAAAACTTTTAAGTCCCCTGATGTAACTATTCAATGCAAATAATGTATTTTTCTAGATTTTTCAGTTATGAAAAGTGAGAAGAATACAAGATAATGAAATCAAAATGTACAATAATGTTCCCTCTTCCTAAATAATTTTCAGTTAATACTACAAAAATAATTTAGATTTGACAGAAAAAAATATTACTTTTTTTAAAGTAATATATTTTTAAATTTAAACACACATTCACATTTAGTGTACTACCGATATTTTTCTTTTTTTTGGTTGCCCTCCAATTCTCTTTCTCTGATTCCTCCCTGAACTCAATCTGCAGACATTGGCAATAATAAGTGTTACATAAACTTGCTTTTCAGAATTCTTAGGGTTACAAATCCTGTCTGTAAATACAGGACAGAAGAGTACTGAAACATGATCCATATAATAGTTGAATATTGCTTATAAAAACAACTTTAACAATCTAGTGCTTTCTCTCCTTGTAAGAAACATATCTCTTCAAAAGGAAATTATTTATAAGTACCAGAAAAGTGCCCAGAATTAAATGCCTTTCAAACAATAGAAAAAGTTTTCTGATATTTGACAGTTTTATTTAATGGTTTTGGTTATAGTTTCAATGTTTTAAAATTTTACCACCAATAATTTCTATTTTTTTGTCCTTACATAAAGATGAATAGAATATATTGATAGAAAACTTGGTATTTAAATTTTGACATATTTAAGTTGAGATTTTATTTAGAATATATTGTCTTTCATATAGCACCTAACAGGAAGCTCACTTTTGCAATCTGTGATTACAAGTTTGGTACACAAAATGAATGCCACATGGTAGATTGACAAGAAAATATTCTAAAATAATTAAAATATAAAAAAAGATGCTTTGGGAGATCCTTATGAACTTTGGAAACATCAAGTACCTATACATAATTTATTTCCTAATTATAAACCATTTTCCTATTCACACAAATACATCTAAAAACCTATAATATACCATGTTAACCTTTCATTTAAGATATAATTTTTGATACATGAAAGTTCTGGCATTTCTCTTATTTGGATTAATCTTCCTCACTGAGCATCCCACTAATTGGACTATCTAGAACCAAATTTGAAACTTATTTTGATGTTTTGTGAGGATGACTTGCTCCAGATGAAAACCAAAACTAAGAAACTGTCAATTTAGGTTTGTTTTGGTTCCCCTTGAGAAAATTTATTCGACTATGACAGTGATAGTTTATATTATCTGATCTGCATTTTAATTGTCCTTATGTAACACCACACAGACCCTGGAGGACTCTATTTAGGCAGTATCAAGGCTTGAATCAGATCTTCCGTTTGCCAGATTTTGACTACACCCTAATCCACATGAAGGCGGGATCTGATAAAATGGAATCTGTACTTAAAATTGAAAACTTCATTCATATAAGGACCATAAACAACCAGAAGAGATATAGATTTACATAGGGGGTGAGCATTACATAGACCACGGGTCCCCAATCCCTGGACCATGGCCTGTTAGGAATTAAGGCTGTACAGTAGGAGGTGAGCTGTGGTTGAGTGAGCAAAGCTTCATCTATATTCATAGCCACTTCCCATCACTTGCATTACTGCCTGAGCTCTTCCTTCTGTCAGATTGGTGGTGGCATTAGATTCTCATAGGAGTGTGAACCCTATTCTGAACTGTGCATGTGAGGGGTCTAGGATGCATGCTCCTTATGAGAATCTAATGCCTGATGATCTGTCATTGTCTCCCATCACCCCCACTTTGGGACTGTCTAGTTGCTGGAAAACAAGCTCAGGGCTTCTACTGATTCTATGTGGTGATGTATTGTATAATTATTTCATTACATATCACAGTGTAATAATACTAGAAATAAAGTGCATAACAAATGTGATGTGCTTGAATCATCCTGAAACCATCCCCTGCCACCCCCATCCATGAAAACATTGTCTTCCATGAAATTGGGGTTCCTGATGCCAAAAAGGTTGGGACCTCTGACCTAGATTGTAATGTGGCCTCTAGACCCTAGGCAATGCTGGTCGGTAGATCAAGTGGCTTCCAGAAAAAAAACTGCCTTGTTTACTAAAATTCTTCACTGGAAGAGTTTCAGCTTATTTTTTTTTTCTCCCCTCAGTGTTACCTTTTCCCTCTCTCATCTCCCTGACAACTATTTCAATTGCTTTTGGACATCCTGGTTAAAGCTTATATAACTCACTATTGCAAGTACTGGTATGTTACAAAGTCTGCCTAAAACAAACTCAACAGATAAATTATAGGTAAATAAATGAATAATTGTTATATTTGTGAAAGGTTTCACTACAGGATTTCTCTAAATATTTCTCTAAGGCAATTGAAATAATTCAATTAACTTAAGACTTTCAGAAAGATATCCATAGTTAGTTATAGTTAATTCTTTTCATGTTGCCATTAGCATAGTGGTGATATTTTGAAATACCATTAAAACTAAGTGAGAGCTTTCCAAGTTCTCTCAATGTTTATAATTTGTCAGAATTAGATATTTCATGCTATTACTCAAAATTGTTCATGAGTATCTACCAAAAAACAGTGACAGCATACAAAACAATATGCCGACATTAACATTTGTGTAGTACTTTATATATTATTTTCACGTCTAATAACTTGAACTCTTAGAAATACATATGTGTGTGTGTGTGTGTATATATATATAATATATATATAAAGAAAGAGAGAGAGATTAGAATATTTTAGGCAGAAGTAGGTTTTTGCCATGTTGTCCAGACTGGATTCGAATTCCTGCGCTCCAGCAATTCATCTGCCCAAGCCTCCCAAAGTGCTAGGATGACAGGTGTGAACCACTGCACCCAGCTGATTTCAGGTATCTTAAAAAATTGTAAGTTAATAATGACTTTGGCAGAATTTTAGGAAAGACTGTTAAACATAATTTTCATATATGTTAAGATGGCTATAAGTAATAGAAGTATAAGTATTGTTAATCCAATAATACTTTATTTTTTAATGCAATAAAAGAAGTCTGAAGTAGTCTAGATCTTCCTGCTGACTGTATGGTGCCAAAAGTGATCTGGCTCCTCATTTGTGGTTTCTTCTTTATATTTATAATATTGCTGCTCTACTTCATGTCTGTAAACATTGCTTACCAGTTCAGTGGGCCCCTTTTTATCAGGAAAATAAAACAGAAGTAATCTGCATGCATGTTGTTAGCCAAGACAACATCACTTCTTCTGACACACATCATAGCTTCTGAATAACAGCTCACAATTTCCATTTCTTATCCTGCTTTGTCTTGACCAAACTTTAGTCAGGCTTCTCTCTTTCCCACAGGCCACTGTACATCAGCTTGCCCCCAACCCTGAATGAGCCCTAAAATGCAGAACATGCCCCCTTGTCAGTGTATCCTGGGAACTGACTGACCATAACAAGACGTGTTTCCAGTCAAACCTCCAAACATGTAGTACTTACTCTCTCCTTTGCCTCACTTCCCCTCACCTACCACTTAGCCCTCCCTATAAACGACGAGACTTTCTTTTTGATTTTGAGATTCTTGAAGATTTCTGGAATCTGGGAGTTCTCCATTTTGCAATAATCTTTCTTCCAAATAAATTTTTTCCTCATCTAAGTTTGGATTTGCTTTTATTTGCCGCTTCGATTTCTGGTCTTGAGAGTAAGGAGAAAGGGGGGAATCATAATTGGATATTAAAGGGCTTCCACGGAATGTCTCAAAGTTTGTAAGAACTCAGCAGGGTTTAAGGTGAAGCTGCCCCAACTATTTGCTAGCATTATTATGTAAGAAAGTCATTTATTCATTGGAAAGAGGCTTGACCTAAATCACCTGAATGTTCCGCTCCAAATCTAGCAGAGTGTGATTCTAAGCATGGTTTACACAAAACCTCAACTGGGCTTGCTGGTAGAGATCATAGCTCTATTTTATTTTATTTATTTATCTATTTATTTATTTATTTTTGAGACAGTTTCATTCTTGTTGCCCAGGCTGGAGTGCAATGGTGCAATCTCGGCTCACCACAACCTCCGCCTCTCAGGTTTAAGTAATTCTCCTGCCTCAGCCTCCTGAGTAGCTGGGATTACAGGAAAGCACTACCACGCCTGGCTAATTTTTTGTATTTTTAGTAGAGACACAGTTTCTCCATGTTGAGGCTGGTTTTGAACTCCTGACCTCAGATGATCCGCCTGCCTCAGCCTCCCAAAGTGCTGGGATTACAGGTGTGAGCCACCGTGCCTGGTCTTTTCATATCTAATTTTAATCAGACAGTTTAGAAACAAAATGTAAATTGTACTTTAATGACATGTAGAATTTTAATAGTTGTGATAATAGTGATAAGAATTTAAATAGAAAAATATTCAGGATTTGCAGTTTATTGCGATGCTGTCTGTGGATTTTGTGTTTAACCACCAATGCTTTCTCAAGTCCCCAGATTTTATGAGGGGAACAACTAAAGTCACGATTCCCATATGTGTCTGCTTTGAACCCAAAAAACACATCTTTTTTTTTTTAATTTCTTTATTATTTTTTACACTTTATTACACTTTATTTACACTTTATTATTTCCATTTATTACTTTATTATTTCTATTTTAGTTTAGTCTAAACTTGGCAAGAACATAAAGTTAATATGTAATTTTCTCTTCTTTTGATTCAGGATGCAGTGTGATAAAACTGTGACCTTGAGTTAATCAAAAATAATTTAAGTCATCCAGAAGTGTCAAATATCTAATAATATTTGGAAATAGGATGAGAAAATAATCCCTCACTAATTATGAAAAAAATAATCCTGCCTTACGGATACTTTGAAAGGTGCTAATACTGTATTCAGATAGGAAATACATATGAATCCAATATTCTAGAATATAAGTGACTGCTAAAGAACATACGTTAACGTACTTGAAAAATATTATTTTCCTCAAAATTAACCTCATTTTGCTTCATACATATTTTTTAGTCATGTTAGCTTATGGCTCTATTTAATTGCTTTCCAAATGACTGAAAAAATATTGGTCCTAATTTTATATACCTATCTTGATAGGTGTATGTTGATATAATTATGTTAATAAAAAGGGGAACAGAAAATTATTGTAATTTTTAAGGATTTTAATCCCACTGTATGAGTCTCCTTGTATACTTTTAAACAGACTTTAGTATTTCCTTGTCAAACAGCAAATGTTTTTAGTCAGTTACTCTACATGAAAAACTTTGGCTTTGGTTCGAAGAAATTAATACTTGTGGCAAACTTTTACTTATGAAAAAGCGTAGGCCGGGCGCGGTGGCTCAAGCCTGTAATCCCAGCACTTTGGGAGGCTGAGACAGGTGGATCACGAGGTCAGGAGATTGAGACCATCCTGGCTAACACGGTGAAACGCCGTCTCTACTAAAAAATACAAAAAACTAGCCGGGCGAGGTGGCGGGCGCCTGTAGTCCCAGCTACTCGGGAGGCTGAGGCAGGAGAATGGCCTAAACCCGGGAGGCGGAGTTTGCAGTGAGCTGAGATCCGGCCACTGCACTCCAGCCTGAGGACAGAGCGAGACTCCGTCTCAAAAAAAAAAAAAAAAAAGAAAAGAAAAAGAAAAAGCGTTAAGAAGTTTATTTCATCGATTCATGAAAGATGTATTTTTCTCTGCAGAAAAACACAGTTCTTTGTATTGATTTGTCTTGGTTTTGAAAAGTTAAAGAAAATACAGAAGAGTACGGTAAATATGACAAATACGGGTGTACCCACCACACAGAATTGGCCAATATTGACATACTATTGTTTTGCTTTATATATAAATATGAATATGATGTATTTTCCCACTTTTTTACATTTTGTGTCCTTTAATAACATCTTACAATTTTTTCTTTGCTGGTCTCACAGTTTTTGTTAGCTTTATTCCTAAAAGTACTACAAATAAATCTAATTTTCATTGCTATTGTGAATGTTTGCATTTTGCATAGCATTTTCAAATTTGTTACTGCTATGTACAAGAATTATAATTTCAATATGTTGAGTTTTTGTTGTTGTTGTTGTTGTTGTTTCGTTTGGAGACTGAGTCTGGCTCTGTTGCCCAGGTTGGAGTGCAGTGGTGCAATCTAGGCTCACTGCAAGCTCCGCCTCCCGGGTTCACGCCATTCTCCTTCTCCTGCCTCAGCCTCCCGAGTACCTGGGACTACAGGTGCCTGCCACCACACCTGGCTAATTTTTTTGTATTTTCAGTAGAGACGGGGTTTCACCGTGTTGGCCAGGATGGTCTTGATCTCCTGACCTTGTGATCCGCCCGCCTCGGCCTCCCAAAGTGCTGGGATTACAGGCGTGAGCTGCTGCACCCAGCCAGTATGTTGGGTTTTTATACAGCAGAAGTACTAAGCTCTTTTAGGTTGAATGCTGTCTTTAATTATTTTAGTTTTTCTATGTAAATAAAAACTATTTTGCTAATTCTTTTACAATTTGTATGGATAACTTATTTTTCTTGAATTACAATAATGACCAGGACATTTAATGCAATGTGCAATAATTGAAAGATAATAAAACACTTGTTTCATTTCTGACATTAGTGGGAATAGTTCTTATGTTTTACTTTAAGAATAATATTTCTATGGATTTTTGGTAACACTTTATCAAATAAAGATGTTCCTTTTGATGCCCAATTTGATAAGAACTTTTTCATAATGGAATGTCAAATTTTTCAAATGATTTTTTCTCTATCTAATTTTTTAAAATCATACATTGATTCAGTTTAATAGATTAACTTTTATATGGATTTGCTAATTTAAACAAATGATGTACTAATTTTGCAATCTTAGAATAAAGACTTTTTTTGGTATTTTTGAGGTTTCTTTTAATACTACATTGTATTGAATTTGCTTTTTATGTTTTTAAAATTTTTATTTCATCTATTTTTAAAGGTGATATTTAACAATGATTTAATTTTTATACTGTTGCTAATTTTATCACATATGTTAGGTTCATAAGATTAAAATAGTTTTCCATAATTTTCTTGCCTCTAAACTATATTGGAGTTGTTCCATGGACCTGAAATTTTAGTTGTGCTAGATGAATAGGTTTTGGAAATCTGCCGTACAACATAGTGCCTTTGGTTTACAATGAAGTGCTTTAGTACACTTCAAAGTTTGTTCATTTTCAATGTCAACGTGTTCTTAGAACAAAACATTCACAAAAACACAAGTTTTGTTTTTTTTTTTTAAACCATGAAAACAAAGACAAAGGGACCCAAGAAATCTCTAGAAAGTATTGGCTATATCCATGACCTGGATTGTAGTGATGGTATCACAGGAGTTTGCATATGTCCAAATTCACTAAATTGTACACATTAGGCATTGCATGTGCAGTTTTTGTATGTCAATTATACCTCCACAAACATGTTAAAAATTTGGTAATACTAGGGTTATTTGTGCCTTTAAGACACGGTAAAACTTACCCAAGAAATGATCTGGGTCTGTGGCCTATGTTACTGGAAGTTTATTCTCTAACTGATAAAAGGTTTCAGAGAATACTAGTCTATTCAGTTTTTCCATTTACTAAATCAGTTTTGGTAACTTATTTTTTCCTGCAAAATTGCCTGTTCTTATGTTTTCAGTTACATTGGCATAAAGTTATTTATAATACATTTTTATAATTTAAAAAATCCCTAATATACTGTCATTGCATTGACCCTTTAAACTGCTAATACCATTTATTTGTACCTTCCTTTTTCGTTATTATTACATATTTTTTCTTGATTAGTCTTACTAGAGGAACCCAAGCCTAAGATTGTTACACATGAAATTCTTCCAATTACAATAATTATTTCAGGAATGGACACATGCCCTAGTGTACAGCGATGATTAAGGGAGAGAAGTTTTCTGGAGCTTCTGGAAATTGTGGCCTTTCCTAGAAGAGATGGACACAAAAGGAGGTGGACTCTTTTCTCTGAGCATTTTTTAGTACAAATCTGTGCCCCCAACCTACACTAACTTTATTCATATCATCCTAATGAGAAAAGATACCCCAAAAAGATTTTTAAAAGCTAGGTATAATTCAGGGAGATTTAATTTCAGTTACTAGATTAAATCAAATATCTGCCTTTGAACGCTAAGATACATAAGTCAAAACGTTATTTATTGTTTGAGCTATTTTGTGGTAGGTTTTTGCTTAAATTCTAACTGTTGCATCTCTATGATTCCCTTTCTTATATGTTCTTTAGGTTTACTTTATATTTTTGTCCTCAGACTTCTTTGGTAGTGTTTTCACATAGTTTATTGTCTGTGTAACAAATGTGCACTGAGAATTTGGTCAGTAAATGTTTTTCATGAGAATGAAGAAAACCATTATTTCTACTTCTCTTTAATGCCCACGTATTTGTAAATTCTATTTCAATACCTCTCAAAGCCACAGGCTGTTCTCCTTACCCTTCTAGTTGAGGCCGTTGCAATCTAGTTTGATTGGTTGTAAAGTCAGAAACAAATTCCTTGACTCCAAGATAGCTACCCTCCTTTCCATTATCAATGCTGCAGCTAGACAAATTGTTCTGAAGTACATATATGTATCTGCTACTTTTCTGCTTAAAATCTTTTAAAGATCAGGTTGTCAGGGAATTGTGTTGAAAATAAGAGAAACCAACTCTGGCTAACTTGAACAGAAATTGAATTCCTTTTAAGAGTATCAAACAGTTGATACAATCAAGGCTCAGAAAATGTGTGGAACAAAAGGAATACAAAGTGGAGTCAGGACTATGTCACAGGCACGGTCTTCCCAGATTGACTGAGTTTTGACCTAATGTAGGACACTAGCTATTCAGGGTTTAGGAAAGGGAATATCTTCCTGCTGTTCATGTTAGACGTAAGAGTGCTTTATTTGTCAAAATGGCAAATAAAAATTAACAGATACTCATTTTCTCCAGTCCAAACTCCACAACGTGGCTTATGGAAGAAACGTATTGAATCACCCATGTTTTTCTTTCTTCTGGAATGTTCTTCTAGCTGACTGTCACTCATCTTCCAGTTCTGAACTTAGAATTCACTTCCTCTACTGTAAGCTTTCCCCATCCCTTGCATTCAGATTGGGTGTTCTATGTTCTCATAAAATAAACTATAGTTAAAATGCCTTATTAGCCGAGAGTGGAGTCTCATGCCTGTAATCCCAGCACTTTGGGAGACTGAGGTGGGTGAATCATTTGAGGTCAGGAGTTAGAGACCAGCCTGGCCAACAGGGTGAAACCCCGTTTCTACTAAAAACACAAAAATTATCTGGGCGTGGTGGCAGGCACCTGTAACCCCAGCTACTCAGGAGGCTGAGGCAGGAGAATTGCTTGAACCCAGAAGGCAGAGGTTGCAGTGAGCTGAGATCGCACCACTGCACTCCAGCCTAGGCGACAGAGCAAGACTTTGTTTCAAAAAAAACAAAAAGTCTTATGTATAGTTTGACATTTCTTTCACTGGACTTGATACTCTTCTCTATTCTGCCTCATTTTATTTTTTGCACATAAAATGGTACATGGCACAAGTAGACACTGAATAAACGTATTGAATGAATAATGTGCGGACATCTAATGGAATTCTTAGGAAAAATCTGGTATATAATAATACTATATTTTCCTGTTCTTATCTTAGAAAAACTCTGGTACATCATAATGCTATATTTTCCTGTTCTTTTCTTTTTTCTCGTTTCTACAGTAGAGTGTTCTTTGAGATTTGTTGACAATAAGACTTGGATTCTGATGTACTAAAGCTGAACCTAGGGAATAAATCCTGACAGCCTTTGATACTGACTGCTCTTTTCCTACACTAATAATTATATATTTTTAATACCTCTTAGCATTTCACTTTCCATTTAGCTGGAATACCTGCTGTGAACTCAGGATGTAGCTGTAGTGCTCAATAGTATACATAATGTAATAGTCTTTGTTCTCTGAAATTATAGCTCCTCCTTGTGTACTGGTTGCGGGGGGGGGGGAGGTCCCACAAATTGTGTACAGATTTCTCTAAATTTATCATTTTGATCCTAACATGTTTTGTCTTATTCATTGATAAATGATAGCCTTCTGAAATCTTACTACATGAACATTCAACTCTTTTAAAAGTGAATTAATTGGGATGTTTCTTAGTCAAAAGCTATTATTTTTAAAACAGAACTTTTTTCTGTAACTTTCAGTGTCAGACTGTCTAGTGAATAATTATGTCATCTATTTGTTCAGCCAAGTTTCGCTTAAGAGGCATAGATTGCAACAGGCATGGAATAGGCATGCACAAATGATACCAAGATAAATAAGATCCTATCTCTTCCTTAAAGGAGGTTACAATGTAGTGAAGGAGACAGATACATAAACCATTTATTCAAAAACAAACCAACAAACAAAACTATGAGTAAAAAATGGAAGCACCAAGGAAGTGCTTATCCTATCTTATTGCAAGATAAGAGAAAGTGGCAATTCTGTTTTTGTGATCATCAAAGATGGATAATTAATAATAGAGGGCAATTAAAACAAATTCTTTGATGTTCTTTAAGTTGCCTAGTGCAAAAGAGATGAGACATACAGCATTAGTGAAAACAAATTATCAGTTGTATTTAGCTGTGGAAATCAGATTATAATTGTGAAAGCTTTTACCTAGAGGTACCTAGAAAACATAATACATTTAAATTTACAGTGATTTATGGTGACTAAGGACATAATTTCTAAAGTAACTTAGTAATTATAGGTATTACTTTAGAGCCATTAGGCATTAGCTTGAGTAATTATGGAAGAAAGCATTTCCTGAGAATGACTAAAGATCCCTATATTTCTTTATTTAAAAATGGTTTAAAAAGGGAAAAGAAAAGCAAAATAACTTGTGTTAATGGATGTATTAATCAGAATGACTAGTAAAATTGAATGAGAATGATCAGAAAAATTGCTGGGAAGCAACATTTTTATTATGCTAAAACTATAACATTTTAGAGCATATACAACTTAAACATCAAATATCTCATTCAATGTTTATTTTATAACAATTTTTATGAATGCTGTTTCAGACTGTATTATCTACAATTCTTCCTTTCTTCTCTCCCTTTCATGATTCATTGTGGGCCAGTTACTTCCATGTCCCGTTGACTTTGGGCTTTGACAATAGAATGAGGGTACAGTGAGAACGTGCCAGTTCTGAGTTGACACCTCAAAAAGCATTAAATACTTTTGCTTAAGTTTCTTGGAGATTCTTCCATCTGAAATGAAAAGCATTTGCTATGGGTATCCACTGGACTAGGATAAGAAACACAATGTTTTGGATATGATCTCCTGTCCAAAGCAGGGCATTTTCTTGACAACTTAAAGATCTGAAAGCATGGAAAGTTGTTTTAAGCCATGGAGATTTGGGAGTAGCTGTATAACCCATGTCAGTAGAAACCTGACAAATGCAGATAGTCATTTCACTGCCTTTCAAGTCTATCTGCATGAGGAAAATGAAGAGAAAAAATTACAATAGCACTTTTTCTGTGGTAGATACTGTTTTAGATATGTAATATATATTATATATTGTATAGTTTAGTGATTAAAATCTCAGTTCAATTCCCAGCTTCATCACTTACTATCTGTGTGTTCTTAGGAAAGTTACTTAATATCTTAATGCCTAATTTCTCTTTATTAAATAGAAAAAATAGATTCTATCTTACCGGCTTTTATTAGGGTTTCTATGAAATAAAACAAGGAAACGATTTGCCAATTACATAATAAGTATTCACCAACTAGTAGCAAATATTACATTAATACGCTATCACAGGCTAATAAGGCAAGTTTTATTCAATAATTTTTTTTTTTTTTTTGAGGCGGAGTCTCGCTCTTTCCCCCAGGCTGGAGTGCAGTGGCGTGATCTCGGCTCACTGCAAGCTCCGCCTCCTGGGTTCACGCCATTCTCCTGCCTCAGCCTCCTGAGTAGCAGGGACTACAGGTGTCCACCACCGCACCCGGCTAATTTTTTTGTATTTTTAGTAGAGACAGGGTTTCACCGTGCTCTCGATCTCCTGACCCTGTGATCCGCCCGCCTCGGCCTCCCAAAGTGCTGGGATTACAGGCGTAAACCCTGTGAGCCACCGCTCCTGGCCTCAATCATTTTTAAAGATTTACAAAATAAGGATTAGTCATATTAACTATTCTTGCATTATTTTAAACTCATTTTTGCTTAATAATAAGGTTTATACTTCTTATGCAGACCTGTGAGATGGATATATCTTTCTCCTACAGATCCTGCATTTAAAAAAAATCTTTTAGTTTTTTTTTTTAATTTCTGGTTGTTTTGGGATAAATATTTCTAATTATACCAATATGCTCTAAAATATGTGGAAAAAACTAAAGAATGATGAAAATTTCAGATGAGGAAATGTAAGAGGAAATAATGTTTAATTTGAAGACATAGAGGGAAGGGAAAATGTGGATTCTCTTTCTGATTACATAAAACAAGTTAAGAAACTTGTATTTTTGTAAACATACAGAAGTAGAGAATATCATAAACCGAATATGCCTAGAAACCAACTTTAGCAATTATCAATATTTTGAAAACATTTATAAATTCAGAGGCTAATCACAAGATGTAATAAGATGAGTTAATTATACAAGTTATGAAAAGGTAAATTATCTATTGCTATAGAGCAAATTGCCACGAAAATTAGTGGTCTAAAACAATTATTATCTCACAATTTCCCTGGGTGTCAGATCTAAGTTTAACTTTACTGGCTGTCTCTGCTTTGAGGTCTCTCAGGATATTTTTGTCAGCCTGCCAGACAGAGTTGTGGTCTCCTCTGAAGTTTCAAGTGGGAGAAGATTTACTTCCAAACTCACTAACATGGTTATTGGTGTAGGAGTCAAAGAGGAAAGAAACATAAAAAGCAGCTCAACAGTCAAAGACAGGTTTATTTTGAAAAACAAACCTGAGAGGGGATTCTGGCCAGTTTTGTTCAGCAGTGCTCTCTCTTACAGACTAAGGGTATTTGTTGGTTTTAGGGTGAGAATGCTTGTCATGAACTTGGAATGTTTCTGCATGGGGGAGAAGTTTATTGCAGGATTGGAATGTCTCTGGTCAGAGGGGAGGTTATCTTGGGGCTGACATCTCTCTGGCTGGAGGGGAGGTTATCTCAGGGCTGGCATGTCTCTGCTCAGGGGTGGGGTTTATCTTAGGGTTGGAATGTTTCTGGTCAGAGTTGTCATTTCTGGCTTATGGTCATGCTGACCTTAGCCATTAGGCTGATGCCCTCTGGATTTAGGCAGTTTTTTATCAAGGTGAACTTAAAAATGGTGGTGCTTGTCCCAGGTGGCAATGCTCCTGCTCTGTCAATTGGTAGGATCCGTTCCTCAGAGTATTCAATTGCTTGACAGCTGTTGGTAGGAGATGGTTTTCATTTCCTTAGTTTTTTACCATTCTCTGGTCAGAGACCTTCCTCATTTCCTTGCCACCTAGCTTTCTCCATAGGGCAGCTTGCAACATGGCAACTGGCTGCCCTTAGAACAAAGGAGTAAAAGAACAAGAGAAAACAAGTACCCAATATGGAGGCTATAGACTTTTTTAGAACCTAATCTCAGAAAGGACCTTCTCAATACTTTTCCTATATTCTATTTGTTAGAAATGATTCAATAAGTCTATTGAATTATTGAGGGAAGCGACACCAAGGTATAAAAACCAAGAAGCAGGATGTTGGCAGTCAACAGAGGCTGCCATCTACAGTTTAGGAATCACGTTAAAGTAGATGTCATCTAATAAATCAGTTTTACAAATTCATGAAATGGGCATTAAGCAAGATTCTCCTCTGACCTATATAAAGAACGGTATGATTGACAGATACAACAGTGTTCTGGACCTGGTTGTGGAATTACAGTCACAAAACTCTCTATAAATAGATGATTATCGTTAGTCAACTAAACTAGTGTTTTTCAATCAAGGATCCATAAAATGCTGGGCTTTACATAAATACTTTTAGCAAATACTAAAAGCAAAATTCTTTGCTTTTAGAAACATTGAGGCTAGATAGTCTACTGGAATTGGGAAATTAGATCATACATATGATTATAAAATTTGAAATATGATCCAGGTAAGAAAAATTATGATTCATAAAATCTACTCTTTTATTGGCCTTTTAGACAGTTACAACCAAAAAAATTCTGTTAAGTGAATCTCTAGATGAACGAATAAATGGAACTTACTCATTTGCCTGTTATGCATCCCAATAGGATGGATATCATTTAGAATTCTTCTCTGGCATCAGTCATCTGAAGAATGAGGTTTTTCTTGAATTGAAACTAATTCTAGCTTCTATGTACTCTTACAGATTTTGCAGGGACTGGAATATCTAGTAATTGGCTGTGAGGTTTTTTTTTTTAAGTATTTTTCTTTAAAATAAATACAGATTTTCCTCTCTGCAGTCCTATAAGTTATCTTCCAAATTTATTGACATTTGGGTTGCATTTGAATAACGAAAAAATTTTCCTTGAATTGTGAATGAATAAGTTTGCATCCAGGCCTCAATGCATAGAAATAATTATTCTATTACATGTTTTCCCAATGATTGATGACATTGTGAGGTTAGATTTTCACTTTCCAGTGCAAAATCAATTTTTCAACTAGAGTAACCTGTAACTATAATGAGTTTGGAAAAATCTTTTCTGGTTTCATGCTGAGATTCCATTAGCTGCATTTAGAGATTGCTATATACACAGATGCACAGTACCAATGGAATGCTGCTTTTTGTAGTTGCCCCAAAGCATTTAGTGGCATAAAGTTTGAATGGGTGTCCTGAAATTACAGGCTTTGGAGAGCCTTAAAAGTCTGGGACAAATGTTATAGTGTCAGTTAGTGTAGATGTCTTCAAATCTGTAAGCTTATTTCTCCAGAGTAGATATTTTGCTTGAGGAACTTCCAGAAATAATAGGCTATGGATTCTCCAACTAAAAGTGCTCCTAAAATGTCTATGTGGAAAGGAAACTAACACATTTATTACTGTTTTTTTTATATTCTACAAATCCCAAGGAAAATATATGTAGCACACTTCCAAAACTAAAGAGAAATCAACATTAAATTTTATTTGAAAGTTGCAATATGTTAATAGAAATAATTCGATTTATATTGTAGCAGTGTGAATTGCTTCATTTAATAAATATTCAAAACTGAATCAAGTGTTTTAAAGTAATATTGATACTAACATTTATAATTCCTATGAAAAATATTTAAGGAGTGAGATCTCAAATATCTATGGTTATGATAAAATCATTTATACAGTATTTTTTCAATCTATTTTCTAGCCTATATCTTTTTGGCCGTGTCCACATAACACTAAAATGTGTTTCAAAGCAAAATACTTCATCAATGTTGCCCATTGCTTATGTAGTGACAAAGGATCCACAGATGTTTTCCACAAAATTTCTTGAAATCGCCACTATTCATTCCATATATTTGCACTGAGAATGTTTACAAAATTCTTCTAAAGTTGACAAAAGGGAAGTCAATTTAGTACCTCTTGGGGAAAAAATAATCTAGTGCAAAGCAGGCAATGTGAAGGGAAACTTGTGAAGAAATAATGTTAAAACATCCAGAGGTGAGAGCAGAGAAAAAATTGTATATGACCTTGCACTATCCATCCAACTATAGCAGGGCTGGACACAATGCCATTGAGATTTCCCATGGGATACAACTCTATCATATTACCTATTAGGGAGGTGACAGACTTTCTACTTATGTTGCCCTTGTGAGAAACCCCCTAGAGTCTTAAATTCAGTCCAGGACAACTCCATACTAGAGAATAGAAAGACTGAAGGGGGTTTTAAGAAAAACAACATACCATAGGAAATATCATAGAATCACAGGGCTGAAAGAGACCCCGAAAGGTCATCTAATCTCCCAGCCTGCCTCTGGGCATGATTTAAACCATTGAATCTCCTTTGAGAAAGGAAAGTGTGCAGAATTTCTACTGTTTTAATATCTCAGATATATATTTGGGACATTTAACCTAGACTCATCAGATCATAAATCTTGCTGGAAACTTTTTTTTTTCCTAATTGCAGGAAAGTATACAAATTTTAGGTTTAAACTCTATAATTTTTTTTTTAAACAAATACAGCTGTGGAATTACAACCTAAATAAAAATATACAACATTTCTAGCATTCCAGACGCCTCCCACAATTCCCTATAAGTCAATATCCACCCTACATATACACTCAACATAGCCACTGTTTTTATTACTATACTTTTTATTGCTATACTTAACTATTTTCTCCTACATTTGAACTTCATATAAATGAAATTATGTATATTTGTGTTTGTTTCTGGTTTTCTTTGGTCAATATTACATAATTTAGCCCAGAATAAAAAGTTTGTTCTTTTTTTTTATGAGACTCCATTGTAAATATATCACCATTTACCTATTTTACTGTAGACAGACTTTTCTGCTTCGTCTAATATCAGTATCGTTGTTTTGAAGATTTCTGTAGATACATTTGGTAAATGTATTTAAGGATTTCTGTTGGTTGGGAAAATATCTAGGAGTGGAATTGCTAGGTTATAGAGTACGTGTCTGATTTCCTTTAGTAGTGCCATCAAACTCTCAGTTTACTTTGTTACTCTCAGTGTAAGAATTTCTATTGCTTCACAGTCTTGCCACTACTTGGCATTGTAAGGTATTTTTTTTTAATTGTAACCATTCTGGCAGAAGTGTAATGGTATTCACTGAGGTTCTAACTAGTACTTTCTTGATGATTAATGAAGTTTACTAGCCTTTTATATCCTTATTGGATATTTTGATATTTTCTTCCAAAATACCTATTCATGATTTCTGCCATGTTAAATTGTACAATAAGAAAAATATATATATAAAATGCATGTGTGTATATGTTTTGAGATATGTCATCTGTAAGACAGATAATCCAAGTTTGCATTGCCTTGCATATCAGTCTATGATAGCCGGGCTAAAAAAAGAGAATGGAAAACCTCATGAGGATATATTTACAGGGAAAACTTGAAATTGATGTACAGCACTTATATATATATTATATTGATTAAAATTTAATTTGGCTATATGAATTTTAGCTACCAAAAAAGTAATCTTATTGATTGGGCAGGAAGTAGAGAACACAGGTTTTCATTGAATAGCTAGTTACTATCTGGCACACAATAAAAAACATTTTATAGAAAAGGCTGTTTTTGAAAGCAAGGCATCTCAGTGTCATAATTGAATCAACTTAACCTGGTAACATAAGTTTAGAACGCCTCTCTGTTAGAATATTTTAAAAAACTATTATGCTTCTGTAAAACCATTTAAGATTTTGATATTTAAAATACATATTTAATAAATCCATTCAATCTAACCTTTTTTTACATTGAATTTTTTTTCATATAAATCATTCCTGTATTGATTTCTCAGTCTTTCACAGAATCCCAGAGGTGAAAAAGACCACATTGGCCAATCCTTAGCCAATACCTAAATCCTCTCCAGCTGGTTAAACTCATTTTTAATTCTGAAGCTATTCTCCAAGTTTCTAGTCATTTCATCAGCAAACTTAATTAACAGAGACTCTATTCAATCTATTGACTCATGAGGCCAGCTTAACAAAATTAATAAATATATAATTTGGCTGACTGCACAGTGAGGTGAAAGACGTGGGAGTACTGTGCATTACCTCAATGCCTATAATTCCTTTCACAACATTACCAAGCAACATTAGATAATCCTAAATTCACTTTGCTGTGAAAAAAAATGTGTAGTTACAACAGCATGCTATTGAGAGATCAAAAATAAAATATTGTACTAGTAAATTAAAATGTGCTAGGTAGACAAATTAACATTTCAAATGAACTACAGGAAGCAAATTTGGCAACTTTATGAAAGTTTTCTTGAAACTGTACTGTTTTTGGAAAAGTTACTATAGTAATAATAGTGACCAAGCTGCTAATCTTGGGTGGCAATATTTGTATAAACTGCAATATTAAAGACATTCTCTAGGGTTGGGCAGTCTATAGACATTTGGTTCTAACCATTCTAATCACAACACAGAGAAAAATAAGTTTACATATGTATTATATAATGTTTGAGATTTAAGTATAACAAAGGTAGCATTGAAAAGATCTGACCCCCAGTTATTAGACAGATTGAGTGACTTTATTCATATTGATGAATGTGTGCTCCTTTGTCATTACCAACATAATAGTTTTCATAGTTCATACCATATCTGGTGAAGATTACCAAGTAATCAGTTGCATGTGATCAACTGCATGCCTCTTTTCCCAAAGGAGGCACAATAAAAACCATACAATAATTGATAAGATTTGTTGAGAATTACCAATAATCCAAATGGTGATTATGAAGAAAACCTCATAAACTTTTAAGTTTTTTATTGCTAAAGTGAGGTTTTGGTGCCTTCAAAGGTGGCTTTCACAGACACAAACAATTATTCAGAGATCAAATTTGATCTTAAATATTTATAGTTGATTTAATAAAGAAGCTAGTTTTTTTCTTAAGATTTTAAGCATAGCTTATAAATACTGCTATTTTGATTGTAAGTCTAGCAAATATGAACAATCATTTTTAAGGGGAATTTTTATTGACATTTGATCATTTTCATAAATTTATAACGTTAATTAACTTTAAATATTTTAAACTGTAATTATAAACTTTAAAACATTAAATTTCTCCTTTATGTACTTCAGTTACCTAAGTAACAAATATTCTCATTTATTCCAATTAGTTTAGGAGTATCTCCAGAAGGGAGTAAGTATGTCAGGGTTATTTTCTTAGTTTAACTGATAAGGCTTATCAATCATAAATCTAATGTAATCCAGAGCTACAAACTGGGGATGCTCAGAACTCGGGTGTCTTTTGTAGTAGGTGCATGGTAATTATGGACAATTAAATGAAATTCACCAGAAGATGTTATAGAAAAAAAGAGAAACGTATTGTTTATAGAGCACAATACCACAATAACAACAGCCAAATAGCAAATAAAAATTGCTTGAACCTTATTTTAAGGTTAGCCATAGAACTACATAAGGAGGTTACATTCTAGACTCGTAAATGAGCATATTTTCTTAGGTCGTTATTAATCTAGATATAATTAAACTATTGTAGAAATGATCAGATTGTTTTGGGTCAGAAAGAGGCAGCAAAACTGAAAAACATTCTTACTAAATAATGCTATTTAATTACAATTTGAATGTGGTGGGAAATATTTATGTAAAAATAAATGACAAACTATGGTGAATTTGACTGTATTTTATGGTTGGATTATATCATTGTTGTGGTCTGAAGGTTTGTGTCTCCCCAAAAGTCATAGTTGAAACCTAATTATCAATGTAGTGGTATTAGGCAGTGTCTTTTGGAGGTGATTAAGTCACAAGGGCAGAGTCCTTATGAGTTGGATTAGTGCCCATATAAAAGAGGCCCCAGAGAGCTGCTTTTCTCCTTCCATCATGTGAACATAAGGCAAGACGGTGCCCTCTATGCACCAGGAGATGGGCCTTCAACAAACACTGATTTTGTTAAGTCCTTTATTTTGGACTTCCCGGTCTCCAGAACTGTGAGAAATAAATTTCAGTAGCTTATAAGCTACACAGTTGATGGTATTTTGTTGTAGTATCAATAGGCTAAGACCAATATTAATATGAATTATTTGTCCATTATGTTAGGTTTTGATATATTTTAACAATGATATCTGTGAAAACATGAAAATTTACAGAATGAGAGGATATATTACTTGGTAAAGAAAAACATGGGATATATAATAATTTATTGATTCTTCAAAAGGCTCATTTGTTGAGAAAAGTAGAGGTAAAATTTGTATGAAAAAAGACTGTGAATGGTAACTCACATTAAGATTATTGTACACACTATTTATTTTTCTTCAATATTGTTTGGCTATTTTCTCCCTGCATCTTCACATCATTTAAAAAAATCAGTTTGTCAAATGCAAAGAAAAATTTCATTGACATTATATACCACTTTAGCAGAAATTAATATTACATTATTGAGTGTTTCAATGCATTAAATTCTGTTAAACTATTTATGAATTACTTATATATCACAATAAGGTTTTATAGTTTTGTGTACACATTTATTTTCTGTATTTTGATTTTCTGTGTGTGGTTTATGCTTTAGAGCTAGCCTACTAACCTATCTTCCAGCAAATCCTTCCTTGAGCTATGTCTAATATGCTGTCAAATTCATGAGTTATTTATTTTTGATATTTCATTTATTGTATTCTTCAGTTCTGGATTTTCCAAGGTTTTCACAGTAATTCTGCTTCGTAGATCCCAGGTATATGCTGACTTAACCTTATATATCTCAGTTTTCTTTAATATATTAACCATAGCTATTTTGAAGTCCATGCTTGATAGCTCCAATATTGGAATCTCCTATAGGTGTCTTTCTTTTTTACCTCTGTTTGCGGTAATTTGGTATTTTCGGCTGATGCGTCAGGCAGTGTTTGATTGAATGCTGCGTATCATATATAAAAGGTTACATACATAATTTGAGTATTTTGAAGATGTTATCTTTCTTTAGTGGGGAATTTCCCTTTCCTCTGGCAGTAGTTAGACTTGGAGAATATTATGTAAGCCAAACATAGATTAAATTTATTTGAGGTTGAGTTTGTCATTGTAAAGACTCTCTATTCCTGGCTCTCCATTAATTCTCTGGTGTAACCTTTCAAGCATCTCAATTGAAAATTTGGAGATTTTCCCATGCCCTTACCTCATTGATAGTCTCTATTTTTTTTTTCTTCCAAGCCCCTTGAAATTGCTAAAAGCTACTCAGTGATGCATATATCACTAATGTGCTCACAAATGCTTCAAGGACAAACGATGTACTAAGTGTCAGATTGTCCCTCTGCATTTTTCTTTAAGACCTTGGCTATAAGTTTGGATATCTTTGTAGCTATCCCATGCCTTCAAACTGATGTTTTTAACACATATTCAACATCTTTTTATGTTGTTATTGGTGAAGGAGTTGGACTGATATAAGCTAGTTTATTATAGCCAGAATTAGAAGTGGCACTCTTCCCTCATCATTTGGAAAAAACCTTTAGAGAATATTTACATGAGATAGTCAAAGTGACTAAGCAATGAATCCTAGACACTCTTAGCAACTTTTTGCAGCTTCACTGTCTAACAAGAAGTTGCACATTAAAATTTCCTTTAGTGATCATCTGTTTCATGCCACCTTTTTGACAGTGCTCTGAGTAGTTCTCCTCTGTGATCACATTAACCTGCTCATCAACTGGTAAAAATCTCTTGCCATTTTTTCCCATATACTAAAATTATACTGTGTCTAAAGTGACATTACTTTTAAGGAATACTATGTTCTATATCACAATATAGAGAAAAAATGCTATCAATTACAATTTTAAGGTGATAAAGATTGTTTAAATGCTTCTTGATTTCAAAAATGGCAATATATTAACATAAAACTATATAAAATAAAATTTAAAATAGTAAGAAACAGTTTTTTAAGATTAAACTTGATGTCCCAAAATATTGGCCAAGGAGAAAATTTGCCTGTCATAACAATCTGATATGCAATGTGGGGTTTTCTCCAGTCATTCCTGCAGGTGGTAGGCACATTAAAAAGTACATTAATTAGGAAGATGTAAGAAACTTTGAAAAAAAATTTTATAATAATTAATATAAAATGTTTCTATTTAAAAATATGTGAACACAGACATATTGCATAATAGAGTACACAATTTTTTTAACATGGCATACGAAAAGTTATTCTGTGAATGATATGAGAATTACTAATTGTGAGTAATGGATAAATTTTGCATCCTTTTACCAATTCTTCAAAGTAGAAGTCCTTTAATATATATTGAGTGCCGGATAGCTCAATGTTATTGTATTACTGATAAGTGAAAATTTTCTGAAAGAGGAAAAAGGAGGACATTGTAAACCTGCATATATCTTTTCAGTTTCTGAGTCTCATTAATTCAAGTACGTAGTGTCACTGTGCGAAGCAGTGAGATGAACACTTAAATTACAGTTCTCCCCTGGTACTGATGATACAGCTCAAGATGTGTAACACATAATAATTGGAGAATCAAGAGAGTAAATATCTCACTTAAAAATATATGATACAGGGCATAATGGGAAGAAGGAGATAAGACTATCCAGAGATCGCATATTGAGAGAGGGGGAAGGTGGAAGGCTTTTTTTAACAGTCAGCTTTTGGGGAAATTCTCATGGGGAACAGATAGAGTGGCAGAACTCATTCATTACTGTGAGGATGTCACCAAGCCATTCATGAGGGATCTATCACCATCATCCAAAGAGTTCCCATTAGGCCTCACCTCCAAAACTGGGGATCAAATTTCAACATGAGGTTTGGAGGATCAAATATCCAAAGTATAGCGATGATATACTGCAGGCGTTTTCTGAGACTTGTTGGTAATTGAATTCTTCCCATGTAGTAACAAAGCTTTTGTTCAAAGAACCATGCAATACTCCTGAAAATTTGTTATCCTCATCTGTGGCTTCATCATAAGAACTAATATTTATTTATTAAGGGTTTTATAAGTATTAGATACACTTCAATGTGCTTTCTGTATAGGAACTCATTTGTTGTCCACCACAGTCCAGTTAAATAGGCTCTCCCACTTCTTATACCATTTAACAGATAAGTAAATAGGCTGCAAGCATTGAAATATGTTGTTTCTATTCATACAGACAATAGCGAATCTGTGATTCAACGGATAAGTCCAGAACCTGAATTGAGAACCTGTTCTAAGTTGCTACTCAAGTGCAGCCCACTAACTGTAAGTGACTGCATTATCTTAGAGCATGTTGGAAATGCAAACATGTTAGGTCTCACCCAGATCTGAATGTTATCAACATTGGCAGGTGATTTATAGGCATGTAAAAATTTGAGAAGTACTGCACACTGCTTCTGCACCCAAGGTTGTTTTTTGTTTTGTTTTGTTTTGGTGGGGGGTGCTGGAGGAGTTAGTTCATTCTGGGTTAAAAGTCTAAATTCCCTTATGTTCCTAAGACCTTTGTTACATGTAGTTTCTCAGTTATGGACAGTAGAATTGATAAATGTAAGCAAACATTTAAAAACTCACTTTGGATATTTTGCCTGCACATAACATGTTTGTCATGTTTCTGCTTTATCCATTCAAGTAGGGGCACAAGAATTGGAGTTTATACAGCTCAAGAGATACATGACCAAAAAATACAGCACTGCTGTGTTTCCCAGAAGATGAGAAAAATATCACTGGATGTAAGAGAAATATTTAAGGTGGTAGATGGACAATAGGTCACACAGCAATGACAAAGCATAACTCCATTTTAAATTATCTCTCAATCCTGTAACCAAGATCAAGTATTTTTGATACTGTTTATTGCTCTTAACACTTTTCTATCACTACACTTTATAAAAGGACACAGAGAAATGGCTTTAGCACAGGCAATTGTAACAAAGCAGGAGTAGGAATTTTTGTTTGGTTTTTGTTCCATTTTTACTTCTAAAGGCTTTATATTAATAAAGTACGTTAGATTTAAAACTTCCTTTAAAATACATTTTAAGTAAATACATTTGTCAAGTAAAATAATCAAGAAGATAGTAGTATAGTCGATACATGCACGTGGCCAAAACTTTGATGGATGTATGTTAATACTGAAGATTAACATCACTGATGTGTGGAGTTAGTTTTTTAAATTGTAGAGAGCTAAACACATGAATGCAAGAATATTAAAGAGTTTTAAGCAAGTTTAAGAATCCTTTTCAATTGATAGCTCTTTTATTACCCTTTATTTATAGTAGTGTGTTAGCTGAATGCCCTTGTAGGAGGGGAAAGGGTCTGGGTCATCCTATGACTCCCGACTCTTCCTCCCACCACCATGACACCTGGCTGGAGGGAGGAACACAACGTTGTTGGTTGCAATTAGGACACATATTTCCTTTTGACAGGACCACAGATTTCCCCTCTCTGGGAAGATCCCTAAAGACAAGCTAGTGAGTGCTCTCCCTCAGCCCTGCTACATTCCTGACCTTGTCCCTTTTGGAGGAGGAACAAGAAATTCTAGGATGAGACAGAGGTACAGGATACATGACATAAGACCTCTTATTAAAAAGTCTATACAAACATTAATGACATATGTCAGTATTATTAAGGAAAAATTATCTTTGCCATACTTTGGTACTCAATAGAGCAAGGGGAAATTTGTATTTTTAACTCATAATCTTTTCTTTTTTTAATCCAGTACACATTTAAATAACAACTAACTCCTCCTGAGAGTCACTAAGATCTATAAATCACTATATTTTTTAATGCTGAGGAAGAGAAAAGATTACCTCTAAGTGCTTCAAATCCCAGCAGTGTTTTTAATGAACCAAGTGTGTTTTAAATCAATACTTAAGCTGTGAGGTTTGTATTTTTTTTTTTATGGTGTTGCTTTTAGATTTTTTTTTTAATGGTGTTGCTTTTAGATTTCTGTGCCTACAAAGAGATAATAGCAAATGTCATGCTTGAAGAAAGGACGTGACTTCGATGCCACAAATCAATAGGAAGCATTGTTCAGCTAAATATGGCAGATAAAAGTGAAAACATATGCAATTTTCCAATCTTAAATAAATCACCATTATGATATGTCATGTGCAGTTGGACATTGGAAACAGTAGCCTCTGAGCCTGGAGCTTTAGGATGTTTATAGAAATCTTTTCAGGCTAATAACAGTTGTGTATAATGCATTCCGAAACCTTAAACCTGTCTTTAATTGTTAATCTCTTTTATTTGTAGACAATATTATTGTGTACAAAGTGCTTTTACCTCCCATTATATTGTTTAAATCTCAGAATAACCCTGACAGGCAGGCAAATGGGTTTTTACTATATTCATCCTACAGATGGAAAATGGGAGACTCAAAAATAATCAATTAGCCTAAGGTCATGGAATGCGGTGGCAGAGCACTATGGGTGCATAATTCATGTAGAGTGTGAGGAGAGAGAATCTGTCTGTATTTCCTAGTCAAAAGCTTTTCAATGGTTATATTAAAGGGAAGGCTCTAAAAAAGGTTGCACTCAATTTCAAATAAAGAACTAATTAGATGCAAATTAAACTCTTTAAATCTAATTTAATCAATATTAATTTATTCAACTAATATTTGTTGTGTGTCTACTGTATGCTAGTCATGCTTCTGACACTGAGAATAGAATAAAATCCAAGAGAGTAGTGATCCGTGAGTTTGGGAAATTTGTAGTCTATGGTTAAGAATTTTCCCTAAATGTTTATATCCAGGCTTCCAATTGAGTGGTTTGGCATTATGCATTCATATTTTTTGTTGTATTTTATTTTTAATAGACACATAATTGTACATATTTATGGAGTACAGTGTGATGTTTCAACATAAGTATACATTGTATGATAATCAAGTCATGGTATTTAGCATATCCAGTACATCAAATATAGATCATTTCCTTGTGGTGAGAACATTTCAAATTCTCTCTTCTAGTTATTTTGGATTATACAATATTAACTGTGGTCACCCTCCTGTGCAATAAAACACCAGGATGTATTCCTCCTATTTCACTTATACTCATTAAACAATTTTTTCCCCGTTCCCAACATACCCCCGCACTGCATTCTGCCTTACCTCTGGTAACAACTATTCTACTCTATTCTTCTGTAAGATCAGCTCTTCTAGGTTACACAAATGCATGAGATCATGGGTTATTTCTCTTTCTGTGCCTGGCTTATTTCACTTAACATAATGTCCTGTAGGTTCATTCACGTTGCCACAAATGACAGTATTTCATTTTTTTCCTCTGGCTGAATAGCATTCCGTGTTGTTTCTGTTGTATATAAATATTGTGTATATTTATCATATTTTCTTTATCCATTCGTCCACTGGTGGACATTAGGTCGATTTCATACGTTGGCTATTTCATACCTTGCTGCAGTAAACAAGGGTGTGCAGATGTCTCTTCAATATAATTTTATTTTCTTTGGATAAATATTCAGTAGTGAGATTGCTGGATCATATAATAGTTCTATTTTTATTTTTTTGAGGAATTTCCATACTATTTTCCTTAATGACTATACTAATTTACATTTCCACCACTAGTGTATGAGGATTCTCATTTCTCCACATCCATGGCCACATTTGTTACTGTCTTTTTGATAATAACCATTCTAGTTTCAGGGAGGTGATATTTCATTGTGGTTTTGATTTGCATTTCCCTGATTATTAGTGATGGTGAGCATTTTTTCATGTACCTTTTGGTCATTTGTTTATCTTCTTTTAAGAAATGTCTATTCAGGTATATTTGTGCATTTTTAAATTTGATTTTTAAATTTTTTGCTACTGAGTTGAGTTTCTTATATATTCTGGGTATTAACCCCTTGTCACATACATAGCTGGCAAACATTGTCTCCCATTCTGTGAGTTGTCTCTTTATTTTTTTCTTTGTTGTGCAGAAGTTGTTTTGATATAATCTTATTTGTCTATTTTTATTTTTGTTACTTGTTCTATTGAGTTCTTTATTCAAAAAATGTTGGCCCAGACCAATGTCATGAAGTGTTTCTTTGATGTTTTCTTCCAGCAGTTTTATAGTTTCTGGTTTTACTTTTAAGTCTTTAATTCATTTTGAGTTGATTTTTATGTCTGATGAGAGATAAGTGTTCTATTTTCACTCATCTGCATGTGGATATTGTTTTTCCAGTGCTTTTTTTTTTTTTTTAATTAAAGAATCTGTCCTTTCTCCAGTGTATGTTCTTGGTGCTTTCATTAAAAATCAATTGCCTGTAAGTGTGCAGATTTATTTTGTGTTATCTATTCTGTTCCATTGGTCTATTTTTATGCCAATACCATACTGTTTCAGTTACTGTAGTTTTGTAGTGTAATTTAAAGCAGATAGTATGATTGCCTCCAGCTTTGTTCTTTTTGCTTAGGGTTGCTTTGGCTATTTTGCGTCTTTTGTAGTTCCATACAAATTTTAGGATTTTTTTTTACTTCTTTGAGAAATGTCATTGGTATTTTAAGAGAGATTGCATTGAATCTGTAGATTGCTTTGCATCTGTATATCACTTTGAATACTACAAACATTTTAGCAATATTCTTCCAATCCATGAACATAAAATATCTTTTTATTTACATTCTCTTCAATTTTTTACATAAATATTTTATCATTTTCATTTTAGAGATCTTTAATGTTAGAGATCATTTTAGGTTAAATTTATTCCTAGGTGTATTACTTAATTTTTTGTAGCTGTTATAAATGACATTATTTTCTTGATTTCTTTTTCGGATTGTGTACTCTTGATATACAGAAATACTACTAATTTTTGAGTTGGTTTGTTGATTTTGTATCCTACAACTTTACTGAATTTATTTATTAGCTCTATTTTTTTTTTTTTTTTTTTTTGGTGAAGTCCTTTCCAATTTGGATCCCTTTTATTTCCTTCTCTTGTCTAATTGTTTTGGTTAGGGCTTCTGGTACTATATTAAATGAAGGTGGTAAAAGTGAGCATATTTGTCTTGTCCAGGTCTCAGGAAAAGCTTTCAACTTTTTCTCAGTCAGTATGATCTTAATTTTGTGTATGTCATACATGTTCTTTATTGTGTTCAGGTATAGTAGATTCCTTTTATACCCAATTTGTGGAGAGTTTTTATCATAAAGGTGTATTGAATTTTATCAAATGCTTTCTACGTATCTATTAAAAAGATCATATGATTTTTATACTTGATTCTGTCAACATGATGTATCATATGAATTTATTTGCATATATTGAACTATCTAGCATTCTTGGGATGAATCCCACTTGGTCATGGTAAATGACCTTTTGAATGTGCTGTTGAATTTTGTTTGCTGGTGTTTTGTTTCTGATTGTTACATATATGATTATCAGAGATATTGGCCTGTCGTTCCTTTTTTTGTTGTGTCCTCGTTTGATTTGTGTATCAGGGTGCTGCTAGCCTTGTAGAATGATTTTGGAAGAATTTACTGTTCATCCACTTTTTTTGGAATAGTTTGCAAATAATTGGTATTAGTCCTTTAAATGTTTGGTAGAATTTTTCAGTAAAGCCATCAGGTTCTGGGCTTTTCTTTGATGGGAAACATTTTGTTACTGATTCAATCTTGGTATTTTAAGAGGGTGCATTGTATATGTAGTAGATCAATGCAATCTTGTTACTCATTGCTCTGTTCAGATATTCAACTTCTTTATGAATCAAATTTTGTAAGTTTATTTGTCCAGGAATTTATTAATTCCTTCTAGGTTTTTCAATTTATTAGTGTATATAATAATAATAATCTCTTAACATCATTTGTATTTATATCAGTCGAAATGTCTTCTTTTTCAGCTCTGGATTTATTTATTTGAATCCTGATATGATTTGGTTCTGTGTCCCCAGCCAAAACTCGAATTGTACTCTCATAATTCTCATGTATTGTGGGAGGGACCCAGTGGGAGATAATTGAATCGTGGGGTGGTTTCTCCTATACTGTTCTCATGGTAGTGATTAAGTCTCAGAAGATCTGATTTTATCAGGGGTTTGTGCTTTTGCATATTCCTCGTTTTCTCTTTGTCTGCTGCCATGCATGTAAGATGGGACTTGCTCCTCCTCGCCTTCAGCATGTAAGATGGGACTTGCTCCTCCTCGCCTTCAGCCGTGATTGTGAGGCTTCCCCAGTCACATGGAACTGTAAGTCTAATTAAACCTCTTTCTTTTTCAAATTGCCCAGTTTCAGATGTGACTTTATCAGCAGTATGAAAACAAAGTAATACAAATCTTTTATCTTTTTTTTTTTCAGTCTAGCTAAAGGTTTGTTGATTTTATTTAACTTGTCGAGAAAATAGCCCTTTGCTTTGTTAATCTTTTGTACTTTTAGTGTCTATTTTGTCTATTTCTGCTCTAATTTTTTTTTTTTACGATTTTTGAATTTATTTTTTAATTTCTTTAGGTATAACATTAGGTTGTTTGAGATTTTTAAAAATTATTTGATATAGCTGTAAACATCCCTCTAAGAACTGTTTTTATTGTATCCCGTAGGTTTTGGTCTATTATATTTCTTTTTCCACTTGTCTCAAGAAACGTTTAATTTCCTTTTTAATGTATTCATTGATTCCTTTGTTAGTCAGGAGTGTGTTGTTTAGTTTCCAGGTAGTTGTGCTGTTTCCAAAGTTCTTTCGGTTGATTTCCAGTTTCATGCCATTATGGTCAAAAAAGACACTTGATGTGATTTTGAATTTTTAAAATTTGTTGAGACTTCTTTTGGGACCTGACATGCTATCTATCCTGGAGAAAGTTTTATGTGCAGCTGTATAGAAACAATGTTCTGTAAATGTTTGATATGTCCACTTGATCCACAGGGCAGGTTTAAATCCAATGTTCCTTTTTTAATTTTCTGTTTGGATGATCTGTCCATTGCTAAAAGTGGGATGCTGAAGTTCCCCACTATTTTGTATTGCAATCTGTCTCTTCCTTTAGATATAATAAAATTCGCTTTATGTATTTGGGTGCTCTAGCATTGAGTGAATATATATTTAAAATTGATACATCTTCTTGCTGAATTGACCCCTTCATCATTGTATAATGACTGTCTTTGTCTCTTTTTACATTTTTTGAGTTAGTCTGTTTTATTTTAGACAAATATTGCTGACTCCTGCTCTCTTGTGGTTTCCATTTGCATGAGATGTTATTTTCTATCTCTTTACTTTCAGTCTATGTGAGTCCTTATAGGCAAAGTGACTCTCCTGTAGCCAGAATATAGTTCGGTCCTAATTTTATTATTTATTCAGCTTGTATGTTCAAATTTAAAATTGATAAACTTAAAACACAATTCTACTTTGAAAAATTTACCATAAAGTAATCAGATAGACACACAAAAATTGTACATTGGATATTCTCAGAATTTCATAGTAAAAAGAAATATATTTTTATCAGTATAAGATTAAATGTATTATGATACAATCGCACAGGGCAATATTATTTATAAATATTTTGATAGTTATGGATATTAAAGCTGCTCATAATGTATTTTAACAAATGCATTAGAGAATGTGTCTATTGTTTTATCAAATTTATGTAATATTATAATAGTATGTAAGCATGGAGAATCATCTCAAAGTTTGTGGGCCAAGTGTTAACTGTTATCACTGAATGGTTAGATTTATTCTCATTTTTGCTTGCTTTAAGCTTTTTGTGCTCTTTCATTTTTTGTAAGGAGCATGTTATGTTGTATGACTAGAAACAATACAATTTATTTAAAAATACATTAAAGATGAATAATACTCATAATTGTCTTTTATTGAAGTATGTTAGTAAAATTTTGGAACATATTTTTATCATTTGAATATGTAGGACCTTTAGCTTGTAATGCTTTGTTTAACTTTTCAGATTATATTTAAACTAATCTGAGTCGGCTAGATTATAACGTATATTTTTACACGTTAGAAGCCTATAGTGGTATTCTTTTCTTTGAACTTGATTATTTCATGGACCATGTGAAATAATCTCTTCTTGCAGTTAGTTTCTGATTACTAAAATCTAAAAGGAATAAAAAGGCAGTTTCTCTTTTTAACTGCTCTCAGAACCACACTAAAATCTCTATGAAGTCTTTTGATTTAGAGTTCAAACAGTTTATATTTCTTTGCAGGTAGAATTTTTGTTTCCACAGACAATCAATTATTCTCCCTAAACTCTGTCTCAGGGTAGAATGTCTTCCATTTTATGAAGTCTGATCTTACTTTAAACAACACAAATGCCATTTTGCTTTGTCTGAGATTAATTCAGAAAGGAAGATAATTTATTTAATACTTTTTTTCATATAATTCATATATCCTGAATTTTTTTTCTCCTTTTGGAAATCTTTTGAGGGAAAAGTGATAAAATTCTATTCAGTAGAAACTTCTGCAGATTCTTATGTATGAAATTTAGATTGTTAAAGGTGAAAGCTGTACCATTCCTGATAAGTGAACAAATTAGTTTACTGATGTGGTATCATCAAATATTGTCTACTATATCAATACTAAGATTTGAAAAGGCTGGCATAAATTGGAGAAAGTAATAGCTTTGACCTACCAAGTTCAGGACCTTGATCAGTAAAGCTCTTTAATTTTTGTGTTGAGTCATGATAACAGTGAAGGGGAAAATAGTTTCACAGTCTACATTATCAACTTCTAATATGGGGACTTATACCCATTTTGAATTAGTTTAAATGATCTTTATTCTGAGGGTGACTCCTCTACTCGTTACATATGGTTTAAATGGGAATCAGAAATTATTTTTTGCCTTCATCAGGACTGTTCAATCTTATATATACATATAATCACCTTTTTAGAATGGCATTGCCAAAGTTATTTTTACAGGGATGGTGACATTGTCTCTTGTCTTAGTCTGTGTTGCCATGAAGGAATACCTGAGACTGGGTTATTTGTGAAGAAAAGAGGTTTATTTAGCTCACAGTTCTTCAGGTTGTACCAGAAGTATGGCACCTGCATCTGCTTCTGTTGAGTGCCTTGGGAAACTTCCACTCACGGCAGAAGGCAAAGGGGAGCTAATGATAAATGTTTATTTTTCATCTTGATCTGCCTATGGAGACATGAATTTATTTCTCCTTTTAGATTCTGTTTCACTGAAGCTCAAAGATAGTAAGGACCCCAGGCATTTCAGCATGTCTGTATGTACTAACCTATTTCTTTGAGTGTGGAATTGACAACCTTTCCAATTCCAGCTTGAAATGAATATATATATAATCTTTCTTAAAATGCAAGCTGTATCATGTATGTATTTGCTCATATGATTGTTCACTGAACATAGTAACTGACTTTACTATTATTGATGTTTTAAAGATGAGTACTTAGAACAATATTAATGACTTTATTTTGAACATAAAAAAGGTATTTTCAAAGTTTTAGTGGTTGTATTTTGTGTTTTAACTAGATAGACTATTTAAATGCAATCAATTTAAATGGATGAACTTCTTGAATACTATTCTTTCTAAAAAGCAGTTTCTACTAGTTCCTATTGTCACTGATAGCTAATATTTACACTCTTGAAGCATTTGGCCAAGGGATAGAAACCATTCTAGGTTCAACCCCACAAGAGCTCTAGTTCAATAATAGAAAATTGTTGCCACAATCCATCAATTCCCACTTAGTGATCTCATTCATGCCCTCCTTCGTGTTCCCAAGGCGACCAGCCTAGTTCAGAACATCATAACCATTCCTTGACGTTTAAATAGCCTCCTAGTTCAACCACCTAGTCTATCTTACTCATGGTTGCCAAATTAATGTCCTTCAAAGTACATTTTCTCATCGTGCCACTTTCTTACACATGCACATTGACTACTAGTTTAACAGATTTTATAAGTACTTAGTTCAGGAGCTGTGCCAGGTTCTGCTAATATAAAGATGAATAAAACAGAATTCCTGCCTTTGAGACATTTATATGTTCCTAGGGGAAATTTTTATGCAGTATCTACTCTGTAGAATTTCCTAGAAATTAAATGCATAACTTTATGGCCACATTGATGTGTCTTTATATGTGTTTTACACACACACACACACACACACACACACACACACACACACATAAATACACGCATGCATAATACAGTCAGTTAGGATGTGTGGATATGAACCTGACATGGGTGTGTGAGAAAATCACATTGTATTTTATATGCAAATTTAATTTGTAATCTGAGCATTCTATTCACATGCTAGAAATGTACTAACAATTTGGACTTCACTAGATTGTTGGGTAAATTCTGGGAGCTTATATACTACCTCTGTAGAGGGAAGGCATGTGATCTTCCGTGTTGCCTAAGTGTGCTGGCGATCACTATGTTGACTAGTTGTCTTGTCGACACAGATTTCTGTTTAAAAAAACATGCCTCATTCCCATCTACCTGGACACGTCAGCCCTGATCCAGCAGTCCTCTATTTTTTGTTTGTGATTCCTAATCCTGGGACATCCTGAGTCTCTTCAACCTACCTCTCTCAAATGTTTGCTTTATGCTTAAAATTCTCCCCCTTTCTATAAATGGCTTCTATGCTTTTACAAATCAAAGGCTAAATGGCTTCCTTTTTTCTTTCCTTTCCACTGTCTCAGTGAGTACTGAACACCACAATGACATGAAGTGGGGGAGGAAGTTTGTGAAGGAAGTGCAGAAACTAAGCAGAGGGAAAAGAGGGAATTTACAGGGGGAAAATTGTTTAATATTTCAAAAATAATATTTCATCACTTATAAATATGTGAAAATCATTGTATATATCTAATATATGTAATATTATATTGGCCTCTTACACTATAGCAGAAGGTATGATGCTGCTGTGTCACTTATAACTCTTCTCAGAACCCACAGGCATGAGCAGCATATGCAGCAGTGCAGAGAGGCCCACGGGCATTTATAGTGATGCCAAACATTGCAGTATTTATGGATGTCTATTTAATTATATTAAATCCTGTGCTATTTGCTCTGAGCTAATATTTTAGATGCTTTTAAAGAAGCTTTTTCAGAAACCCATAATCTGATCTGGAATTCGAGCATTTCATTTTTAAGCCAGCATCTACTCTGATGTATTATAAAATATTTGCCAGTTAACCATGAGTGGCACTATTAAGATTCTGATGTTTAGGCTGGGTATGATAGTTCACACCTGTAATCCCAGCACCTTGGGAGGCTGAGGCGGGCGGATCATGAGGCTAGGAGTTTGAGACCAGCCTGACCCATATGATGAAACCCCAACTCTACTAAAAATACAAAAAAAATTAGCTGGGCATAGTGGTGTGCAACTGTAATCCCAGCTACTCAGGAGGCTGAGGCAGGAGAATTTATTGAACCCCTGGAGGAGGAGGTTGCAGTGAGCTAAGATTGCACCACTGCACTCTAGCCTGGGCAACAAAGTGAGACTCTGTCTCAAAAGAAAAAAAAAATTACAATGCTTAATATTGTTATTTAATCAGCCATCTAAAATAATAATGATTATAATAATAATTCTTTTAATTCACTTACTGAGTGTTATTTTGTTTTAGCTATAAGTAAAATGATTTTATGTGAATTATTTCATTTAATCCTCACAACGATGCTGTCATATACTCCATTTTGTCATATCTATTTTGTGGATGAAGAATGAAGGCTTAGAGAATTATCCAAAATTACACAGCAAACTGTCTGTACCTAACTTGGGACTAATGTCAAGCTTTTATTGAGGGAGGAGAAGGGGGATATATGAAAAGAAATGTGATGAATTAAGTCCTGTGGTATACAATTTTGGTATCTATAAGTTGGCCTAATAGTAGTATATATCTTATGGAGTTTGTATATTAAAAATAGTCAATATACATAAAGCATTTAGCATGTTGATTGGACCTACTAAGTAGTCGATAGGTATTCATTATTAACTTTTTCATGAAACAGTATAGGAATAACTATATGTGGAACAATAAGTGTGCGAAGATTTTATTTCAGGTATAATTAATGTAACAGAAACATAGTTGAGACACTGCTTCTCACAAATCACTAATGACCAGTGATGTGACAAACTATGGTGTTCATGCCACTGAAAAGATTATCACTTGATTATCTCTTTACTTACTAATAACTGTTATCTTTCTTTTCTTCGTATACTCCTTTGTGATTTTTCCTGTGCTCACTCTTTCTTCCTCTCCATAAAATGTCTTCACCTTGTCTGGTAATTTTTCTTTGTTTCCCTTTCCTTCTATCCTTTATTTTCAGGCTCTTGGATTTGACTTTGAAGTTAGGAACACATCCAGTAACCGATCTTCTCATCTGTAGCCTTAGAGACTGACCTTCCTCACCAAAATGTTAAGCATATCATTTCTACCAGGACAAAGATGAAAGTAGATGAAAACACCTGCCCCCGCCCCCAAGTTCTGAAAATGGAGAAGAAAAGTTTTACTATTTTTGTAGATTTTTTTTTTCAGTATGAAATCACTTTTCTCAGAATGACATCAATCTGAAGATATTTTTGATAAGGACAAGGACTTGAGAGTAAACATGTTTTATGATGTTCCTTTCTTGAGAGATGGTCTTCCTTGTATTCTCATTGTGAGAGTTACGGTCTTCCTCATATTTCCAACTCCTAGCACAGTGACTGATACATAGTAGGTGCTTAAAATTTGTTGAAAGAAAAAATAACAGTAATTATAATTATATAAGTATAATTATAGACATGGTATGTAGGTCAGTACCCATTTTGGGGCAATATACCTGTTAATGGTGTTTAAACTAAGGTCTCATCAATTCTAGGAGACTTACTGTCAGAAACATATTCACATACATATCTCACAAAAGGCAGAAGCACATACACATACACACCTCACAAACAGATTCCAAATCTAATTTAAACAATAATTTAAATATTTACCTCATTCTGCAAGTCTGATATGGAAGACCCTATGCACAAATTCATTTGACTTTCCAAAAAGTCCCAACACTTTTCAAAACTGCTTCATTACTTAAGAATGTCCTAAGGGCCGGGCGCGGTGGCTCATGCTTGTAATGCCAGCACTTTGGGAGGCCAAGGCAGGTGGATCACCTGAAGTCGGGAGTTCAAGACCAGCCTGACCAACATGGAGAAACCCCGTCTCTACTAAAAATACAAAATTAGCCGGGGTGGTGGTACATGCCTGTAATCCCAGCTACTCGGGAGGTTGAGGCAGGAGAATCGCTTGAACCTGGGAGCGGAGGTTGCAGTGAGCTGAGATTGCGCCATTGCACTCCAGCCTGGGCAAAAAGAGCGAAACTCTGTCTCAAAAAAAATTAATTAATTAATTAATTTAAAAAAAAAGAATATCCTAGGGATAGAGGTTTAGTGAATATTCTTTGCTGTTTGCAGGCATGTTCTAGCTGGACTACTCGAGATACTGTTAAGAAGCTTAGGCAATCCATAATTATTATCTGAGAATTCTATGTTTATATTTTTGGTTATAGTAAAGAAACTTCAAAATTTGACTTCTAAAGAAGGACTCTGAATACCAGATGATTAATATTTTACAAAAACAAAGAATAAATTGAGAAGCAAAGGAATTCATTATCCTTGCAAAAATAAAATTACTTATGTGCAAATATGAGAAGGGTCATTGTATTTGATGCTTGCATTATGCATAAAGAGATGAGGCTTCTTTTGATGTGTTTATTATAATGATTTGCCATGGGACTGAGTTATGAAATCATGGCATGTAATTAAAATGCGGAGTCTCTGAGCCCTGTAGTAACGCACTAGTGAGCTTAAAGCAACCTCAGATACACTCTTGGCTATTTATGAACATACTTTATGTTTAGAGAGTAAAAAGAATTTAGCTTTTTATGTATCAGATGAGTAATCACATAATAAAGCATAACTGCTGTGAGACAACTAACATCTCAATATGATTTGATTTTTGCTATCCTGTAAAAGATTATTTCCTGGACCTTATGAGAATATTAAAGTTGAAAGTTATGAAATGGAGTATGGAGTGGTATAGTGATCTTACGTAAAAGATTTAGAGTGAAAACACATAAATTCACATTCTGGCTTTCTGCCTTCTCCTTCTGATAAAACTCAGCAAATACTGATTTTTTCTGAGCCACCATTTTTCATCTTTAAATGGTGGAAACAATACCTCTCGCAGAGAAGTTTCTAGACTAAAATTAAAAATTTTAAATTGTAAAGAACATATTAATGGAATGCAAATTATGCTCTAAAATAATAATTTGTTATTACAAAGTATTAGTGAGATATTCTCCGTGACCACACTGAAACAGAAGTGATTCTTATGACACCTGCTGATTTCTCTGTGGCTCTGGATGGATTTATCACAATTCTAAGAAATGTTTGTGCAAATACGGCTTTGGTTTCAGTTCTTAATCTGATGTTTTTATCATTTTTTATATCACCTTTTTGGCAACAGATAGGTTTCCCAAGCGTTTTACCATTTATCCTTTATGGATCTACACAAGAGATTTATGTGTGCTATTTTTATTGTTTTAAGGAAATATTTGGAATAATTTTACCCTTTCTTTTGATTATATTCTTTGACTCATTTAGGAGATTGCTATATTACTTGGTGAGTCTAAAATTGAGTATCCTGTTTATATATCTGAAACAGGTAATGGGTAATAATTATCACCTTGAGTCTGGCAGTACTCCAGAGGAAAAATTACGTTGATTCTCTGACTTGAGTAAGAATATCTTGTTCACAATATGTTTATAAAACCTTTTTCTACTCTTCCTTTTGCCGTTTATGACTGTCTTATCTCAGTTTCACAAATTCAGGGTAAAAATGAGCTTGTAGTCATATCTAGGACAGTTATTCCAAAATATTTCTTTAGATATTTAAATCATCCCCAAGCTACAGAAGATGTGAAATAGCTTTAACTGACTGAATGATTTTGTATTTCTACAAAATAAATCCCTGTATATGGTTCAGGAATAACTAGATAATATATTTAAATATCTTGAGAAAATAGAGTCAGCAGTCCTAGATTACCAGCTGTGTAACCTTGAGGGAGTTAGCCAACCTCTCTGACCTTCAGCCTTCTCTTCCACAAATAACAGGGATAATAATACCTAGTCTAAGCACACAGATTTGTGGGAAATATCATCCCTCTTCTTATTTACCAGAGACATGAGATCTCTGATATGAGAATCTCTTCTTATAAAAAGAGGGATAATAATAACTAATTTAGGCACACAGATTTGTGGTAAATATCAAATGATGCTTCTACATGGTGCAAGGATGAACTGTTAAATAATATACACAGTTTTTTCATATTCATGGATGCCTTTATCACACTAGAAACATTATTCGAATGCATTTCAATATGGAGGGCTCTCTTGAAATGCTTTTATTGAAAGAAAGCCTTCCAATTTCTAACTATTTTGTTTCTCCTTTGTTGTATCCTCTTTCTCTGTATATCTTTTCAATGTAACTGTTACTATCATTTGATTTTCAATCTTCTTTTTCCCTCTTAGTTTTACTTGTTGGAATTTTCCTGTAATACACTAATCTATCTCACCATGCCTGTCTCCTAAATCATATTCCTCACTGTGGAAAATTATAACAGCATTCACCTAATCACTCATGCCAGAAATATTCCCTTTAATTTCTGCATTGAATAAATTACCAAGGTTTGTTAAATGGACCACTCTAATATTCTCCGGATCTCTCCATAAACAGTCCTTGTTCAGATCTCTCTCAACTGAACTATTATAGTAGCTTCTTAACTTTCCTGTGTTCAAGCTCACCTCAGTCCAGTGTATCCTCTCCCATTTTGTTAGTGATCTTTCTACAACAATTTTTGGACTTTCTTTTCCCATGGCCTGTAATTTTTTATGGGTTCCTGTACTTTGCAGGACAAAGTACAAACCTCTTGTTATGGCAAGCTGATTTCATGCTGCTTTCCCATATGCACCTCACTCTAGGCTTACAGGCCTGGTGGAATTTCCCAAAATAGATAGTGAACTCCAAAATGCTGTGCCTTTGTACATGTCCTTTTCTTGAAATATGTCCTCTCCTTTTCACCCCTTGTTACTTAGGAAAATGCTCAGCTCAAACATAAATTGTGCCTCGGGACTGTTTGAGGCCTATACTCATCTATGATTTTAAGGAATCCTTTATATTCCAGGACTACAGCCTTTAGAATTTTATTATGTCTATTTTTCTCATATTTGCCCTCTTTGCTAGGCTGAGCTTATTCTTCTCTTGTCTTTTTAAGAGAAGGCCTGTTACATGTTTACTGAGAGAATGAGTTAAGGGTAACCCAGTGAAACCTTTCATTACTTATCAGCTGCAATATAATAAGGAAAGGAGAAAGCAAGAACAATCTTGGGAAATGGGAAGAAAGTGAGATGCTGGGGATAATAAGCTGCCATCTGCCTTGACAGAAAGAAACCTCTCACCCTGTTTGTTTTGTGCCTTAGAAGAGATTGTTTTTGGCTCATGTTGTTTGTGACAAGTTAAGGCCTGTTCTCTGTTTCTCTATTTTGTTTTTAAAGCACGTTTGCAGACATCGTCGTGGAATGAATAATATATCACGATGAGTTTTTCCAAGGTTTTGAATTAGTATCCGTTTTACTTTTCCATGGAAGCACTGAAAATGAGTGATTCCTACAAAGGATACTTTTTTCATTTTGAACAATAGCCTTTATCTCTCGAATCTAAATATCTTGGTTGGAAGTTCACAGTTATTACTAGCATCAGATAATATATTTTGAAATAAACGTATTTAATACTTCTTTATTTTTTGTCAGGTGATTTACTATATCTATTAAAGCTAAAAATGAATAAGTAACATGTTAATAAGATTTAAAAGCAGCACATTGTTATCAACGAACGCTGAATTGCAAGGGTGTGATCATATTCCTGAAGCCTGGGACTCATCATGGCAGGGAGCTAGTGTACCATATTGTCATGGCAACAGGATGTCTTCCTAGGTTTAAATTTGTTTGTGTTGCAGATCCATAACTTTAAAAGCTTATCCAGAGCTTTTAAGGAACAAATTGTATTGCTTCTGTGGTTCATGCCATATGCTAAAAATTCATGGCTATTTCATGAATGGTAATATGCGTGTTCTTTACTTTTTTTTTTTTTTTTTTTGGTTTCCAAAGTACACAGTTATCAAACTAAGATTGTTATGCCTGAATGTTTTGTTTTGTCACTGTGTCGCTTTGATATATACAACTGTGAAGGGAAAAAGTTTCTTCCCTACATTTGTTATAGTGAGACTCTGGAATTTTGTTTTGGATGTAAATACAGATATTATTTTATGGAGGCAATAACGAAAAACAGGAATTTTAACCTGCTGAATATTCAGAACGTAATAACCTTAATGTGTTGTTCCAAAAAGCCAAAACCTTGCAGCACTCTGAATTCTTTCTGCATGGCAAAGACACTTCTCTTGCCAAGAGATTCTCTGTAAACAGTGAAGAAAAACAATGATCAATGGTCCTGTGCATTGCCTAGCAGAACGTCCTTGACATCCCTCGCATTGCAGCACAGTGCTGACAGCTGGGTTCTCATTTGGAAGCAGGGAACAGAGAGCCAGGGAAGTAGGAACCACAAAGGGTGAGGAAAAAAAGAGGATGGATAAGAGGGAGCAGAGGAGATGAGAGAAGGGAGAGAGGAGGAAGGAGGAAAGAGATGAGTATTTGTTGTTGTCTTTGAATTGTTAACTCCTTAGAGTTAAAGATGGAAATCTTACACATCAATATGCACTATATTATTCCCTCCAGTGAAGCAAATTGCTTTTGAAAGTTAGTTTTGTCTTTAAAGAGGCATACAGATGAAGGTTACGGAATGAATACAAAATAAAGAAGGTACTCTGTGATGATATTAATCCTGAATTAAAAGGAAAGACAACTGTAGATTTAAAAAAAAAACTAAATAAATACACTGGAACAAAGCTTTACCATGTGCCTTTTTTATTGCTGATTACTTGTCTCAGTGTATACTTACATGGGTGATGAAAAAAATAAGGGATATTCAGTAAGGTTTTGAAGTGGCCTGAGGTGTTTTTGTCTTGTTACTATTTTTATTTGATCTTTTTCTACTTCCTCGTAGGTGTAATGTAGATTACAAGAGTTAAAATCTTATGCCCATTTATCTACTCTCAGTTTGCCAAGAAACATAACTTTTATAAAGTCTGTTTCATAATTTATAATTAGATTTTTAAAAACTCAATTTGTGAGTCTAATTGTAATTAGTATTTGTAACTCCTAAAGTCGTTAGTCATATGCTTTAAGAAAGCAAATGAGACGTATTGTGTTAGATAAGAGTAGAGAAGCAACTCTTTGGTCACCAAAAATTAGTTCTTCACTTCTATTGTTGGGAAATTGACTAAGCTTCTAATATTCCTATTGGTGATATAGTATGCCCATTGCAGAAAGATAGACAATAACATTTCAATAGCACATCAAGCCAGCTCTTCAAGGATGTGATTTCCTCAAGATCCTGGACTACACATTTTTCTTCTAGGTTGCTCAAACTTGGGACTATTTATTATAAACACTCAGTAGATCCCTGATAACCTGAAAGAGAGGGTACTGTTTCTCTAAATATCCACCTTCTTGTAAGGAAATAGCTTTTGGTGATAGAATTTTTTTCATATATTTCGGTTGATATTATCATTGTATTAAGTATGTATCCTTAAACCATTGTTTTCAAAGAGCCCGTATTTTATTTGAGACGGGGCGCAGTAAGGGTCCAGTCTTTTAAAAATACAGCTGCATTCCTTTCTATTCCTCCCCTTTCTTCCCCATGCTTGCACTAAGGGAAGACCAAACTCAGACTCATTTGAGGGACATACAATCATCACCAGAAAAAGAGAGTTTCACTTCTTCCAAGACTGTTTGTAAGGAATATGCAAGCATGTTATCATTGGTTGAATTGTTGCTTCCTAAAACATACGTCCATGTCAAATCTCTAGAACCTATTAATGTTATCTTATTTGGAAAAAGGGTCTCTGCAGATGTGAGTGTTATGAGTTATGAGATCACTCTGGATTATCTAGGTGAGCTCTAAATCCAATTACAAGTATCTATATAAGAGAGAGAAAGAGGGAGCTTTGAGACAAACAAAAAATAGAAGGTCATATGATCATATATGCAGACACTGGGGTGAAGCAACCACAAGTCCAGGAATGCCCACTGCCACCAGAAGTTGGAAAAGGCAAGGAAGAGAATCTCGTCTAGAGCCTCTGGAGGGAGCACAGTGCTGTCCATACATTGATTTCAGACTTCTGGCCTCCACCGCTGAGATAGCAAATTTCTGTTGTTTGAAGTGGGCCTTAGGGTACAACCAAGTTTGATAATTTGTTAAAGCAGTCACAGTACCTCACTGAAATGAATGTGTGGTTGCTGCTTTACCAGCATAACTCCCCCAGAGAAGCAATTGGTTGGACATTGAGGGAAGCCATCAGGGGGGCTTTGAGTTATTTCTGTTTGCTTTTGAAGACCCTCGTCTTTGGCTCATATGCATCATCCTGCTCCGAATACACAAATTTCAGCATCAGTGACATCCACATTGCATTTACTTTCTCCCTCCCTACCTTTGATCTCACTATCAATCCCAGGGTTTTATGTCAATACAATGTAGGTTTTTTCCAATGAAATGTTATTTGTGTTTCCTAAAATCTGAGTCTTTAAAATCAAACTGCTTGCAACTTTTGTCCTTTTCTCAAAAAAAAATTAGATTTTACTAATCATAGGAGAATGCCAGTCAAATAGAATATATAGGAAAGAGGTGGCTACCCAGTGTAATAGCTTCTGTTGCTTCTGTTTTTAGTGATCTGTGTAATTTTCCCCTGGTAATTGTCAATGCCTTTGATGGCTAGCCCCTGCCATCCTCCTAAAAATCGTAGCAGTCTGATTGAATAGTAACTGGTGGGTTTGTTTTCTTTCTAGAATATTTAGATTAAAGGCAAGAGAAATTCTGGACATGGGAAAGAGGAGAGAGATTGTGGTTTGTCTTAATAGCAACAAATACAATTTCTCAAGCATATGAAATAAATAGATTGCTTACTCATGTTTGCTTTCACATCAGGGGATAGAGATCTATCTAATTGCAATGCTTTAAGAAGGTATATAAGGATATAAATTCTCATGGCTTCTTTCTTGGTCTCCTTATATGTAGAAATGTAGTGGCAGAAGTTAGACTTTAATATATGGTAGCTGATAATATGGAGTTGTTCTAACGATAGTTTTGACTGTGTGTATAGAGCGTGGAGCCTATTGGCTGAGAATGGACAAAAATTGAGGAAAGAATAAAAATAGTTAAAATATCAAATATAAAAAAGATATTTCAATACTATTTTTTGAAGCAGTTGGTAAAAATCCCACTTACCTATGATGCAATTCTTCTTTTTTTTTTTTTTTTTTTTTGAGACGGAGTCTCGCTCTGTCGCCCAGGCTGGAGTGCTGTGGCCGGATCTCAGCTCACTGCAAGCTCCGCCTCCCGGGTTTACGCCATTCTCCTGCCTCAGCCTCCGGAGTAGCTGGGACCACAGGCGCCCGCCACCTCGCCCGGCTAGTTTTTTGTATTTTTTAGTAGAGACGGGGTTTCACCGTGTTAGCCAGGATGGTCTCGATCTCCTGACCTTGTGATCCGCCCATCTCAGCCTCCCAAAGTGCTGGGATTACAGGCTTGAGCCACCGCGCCCGGCTTGATGCAATTCTTCTGGAACTGCTCTCTTACATAATAGTTGGAAATTGTATTAATAGTCTCAAGCTTTTCTAAGTTTAAATACCAATCTTTGTAATAACTAAGCTTATGATCTTTGGGATCAGACAGGATTAAAAATTCTGGCTCTGGAATATATTTGTGCCTCACTTTCTACATCATCACTAGAATGGTAATAGATACCTATCTCAAACAGTTGTGAAAAACAGAAGGAGGTCATGCATAACAGAGTATCATTGTCTTAACAGTGCTCAATAAATGTGTTTTACTGCTTTTTCTCTACATCAAAGCCCTAGAAATCCTGAACTATACTTTTTAGCACAAATCAAGAGAAGATAAAATGGAACATGTAAATTGGTATCAGTTAAGCATAATCTGCCCTGCTCTCAAGGTCTTGTTAACAATTGAGAAAAGCTACACACAATGAAAAAGGAATTGATTGATACACAAAGGAAAATAGGAATTTTTTTTTCATGGAGTCACACCTAATTTGAATGCTAATACATAAAATTAGAGAATGAGTTAAAGTCAACTCAAGAAACTAATAGCATGAAAAAGTGTTGAATCAACAGAGGCCCTGAATTTATAAAAATTGTTCCCCACTCCAATATAAAACATTAAATATAGTAAAGCATGACCACCTTTTTCCACATTTTTTTGTTTTTATTTTTATAAAATATTAAAAACAGATCAAAGGAGGAAGAAAGAGAAAAATGTCAGTCAACAGAATTTCAGGACTCAATGGGGGAATGAAGATAGTATTTATAGATTAAGTCCTCATAAACTATTAGAAGGTAAGTACCAATACTCTCACTTAATGAATGAGGCTCAATGAGGTTAAATAAAGTGTCGAAGATCCTTACATTTTAAGTGGTTAAAAAAAAATGCTTGTTTACTTAACCAAAGTCTAAGATTGAAGTGATGGCAATCGATGAATAGAAACGCTGGGAAATAGTTTTACCTAGTAGAACAAACATTTCTTTTTCATGCCCTAAATTTAGTTACCTTAATGTGTTTATAAATCTTTTAGATGGCATTATGGGAGAGAAAAACAGAGTATATGCTTATAGGGGGAGAGAAAAAAAAATGAGAAAGAACGATTTTCCCACCCTTGGATTAAAGTTCCTAGGAAACAACTCAAAGTGGATGGAACTTTCCTTCACCACGGCTAATCTCAGATGTTAGTTCAGATATCCTGTTACTTTGTATAATTCAGGAATTTCGGCAATTAGGCTACCAGGTTGACTTTTCACACAAAATGAGAAATCAAAAGAGGCTTTAAAAAATCTGTGCTCTTAGCAAAAATTATCATATTTGAGAAGCAATAAAATAGTTTGCCATTAAAAGGATATATATCATCATATACAAAAATCTCTTAAAAATGGATTAAAAGCTTAAATCTATGGGCCAAAAGTGTAAAACTACTGGAAGGAAAGCATTGAGGAAATACTCCAGGACACTGGTCTGGGCAAGGATTTCTTAAGATCTCAAAAGCACAGACAATCAAAGCAAAAATGGACACACCGGATCACACAGCGCTGACAGCTTCTGTGCAGCAAAGGAAACAGCAGCAAACGGAGTGAAAAGAAAAGTCAAAAAGAAACAGAAAATACTCGCAAACCAGCCGCCAGACAAGCAGTTAATAACTGAAATCATACAGCTCAACAGAAAACAACTAAACAAAACAAAATAATCCCATTTAAAAAATGGGTCAAAGATCTGAATAGCCTTTTCTCAAAAGAAGACACAGAAATGGTTAACAGGTATATGAAAAAAAATGCTCAACATCAGTAATCATCAGAAAAGTGTAAATTAAAGTACAATGAGATGCCATCTCATCCCAGTTACAATGGCTTTCACCCAGAAAACAGGCAATAGCAAATGCTGGCAAGTTTATGGAGAAAAGCAAACCTCTGTACACTGTTGGTGGGAATGTAAATTAGTACAGACACAATGGAGGACACTATGGAGGTTCTTCAAAAAGCTGAAAATGGAACTACATAGGATCTAGCAATCCCACTTCTGGGTATAGACCCAAAAGAAAGGAAATCAGTATATGGATACATCTGCACTCCCATTTTTATTGTTTTTTGCAGCACTATTCGTAATAGCCAAAATATGTAATCAACCTAAGCGCTCCCCAATGGAGGAATGGATAAAGAAAATGTGGTACGTATACACAATGGAATATTATTCAGCCATAAAAAAGAACATAATCCTGTCATTTACAAAGAGATAGATAAAAATGGAGAATATAATGTTAAGTAAAATAAGCCATGCTCATTAAGATAAATATTACCTGTTCTCACTAATATGTGGGACCCCCCCCAAAATTGAACTAATGCAGATAGAGAGTAGAATGATGGTTATCCAAGTCTGGGAAGGGTAGTAGGGGTGGAGAAATAAAGAGGAAAGGTTAAATGGGTACAAAAATACAATTATATAGCATAAGATCTAGTGTTAGGAAGCACAGTGGAGTGAATATAGCTAACAAAAAATTGATTGCCTATTTCAAAATAAGTAAGAGTGAAATTAGAATGTTCTTAGCACAAAGAAATCTAAATGCTTAAAGTGAGAGATATCTCAATTATTCTAATTTTATTAGTGCACATTGTATGTTTGTATCAAAATACCACATGCACCTCACAAATATGTGCAATTATTATATATCCCTAATAGTTAAAAGTAAGTTGTTTTCAAAAGTTGAGCATTAGCTACCTGGGGTTAGTACAGACCCCACAGGTTAAGAACTCAGTTCTGTCTTGGTGCAGTCGCTCACGCCTGTAATCCCAGCATTTTGGGAGGCCAAGATAGGCGGACCCACGAGGTCAGGAGATCAAGACCATCCCGGCTAACAAGGTGAAACCCCATCTCTACTATTAAAAAAAAAAAAAATTAGCTGGGCATGGTGGTGGGCACCTGTAGTACCAGCTACTCAGGAGACTGAGGCAGAAGAATGGCGTGAACTTGGTACGCGGAGGTTGTAGTGAGCCAAGATCGTGCCACTGCACTCCAGCATGGGCGACAGAGCAAGACTCTGTCTCAACAAAAGAAAAAGAAAACTCCGTTCCACAAGTAAAAAATAACACTTTTAAACTTGGGTTTTGGTGCATACCTTAAAGCACTGGGTTCTTAAAGTGTGGTCCCTGTGCAAGCAGCAACAGCATTACTTGGGAATATTTAGAAATGCAAATTCTCAGACCCACCTCTAGAATTGGAAACTCTGGTGATGGGACCCAGCAAGCTGTACTTTAATAAACCTTCCAGGTGATTCTGATGTAAGTTGAAATTTGAGAACTATGTACCCGGAGTTTATAGACAAAGAACAAATGAAAGGAACGAAAGAGGGAACAGCCTACAGATTCTATTGTGTGAGTTAATAGTTCCAAGAAAGAAAGTGAAACAATGATATAAAACATACAGAAAGATCATTAAAATATATGTATAGTTAGGAGGCCAGGTGCAGTGGCTCACACCTGTAATCCCAGCACTTTGGGAGGCCTAAGCAGGCAGATCACTGGAAGTCAGGAGTTCGAGAACAGCCTGTCCAAAGTATTTGTATTTCCACTAAAAGTATAAAAATTAGCTTGGCATGGTGGCATGCCTGTAGTCCTAGCTACTCACAGGCTGAGGCAGGAGAATTGCTTGAACCTGGGAGACAGAGGTTGCAGTGAACCGAGATTGTGCCACTGCACACCAGAGTGAGACTCTGTCTCAAAGGAAAAAAAAAAAAAAGGAAATGAATTATAAATACAACCAGGGCTCCAAAGGTAGGCACTTGTCTTCTTAGCAACCCATTGCAGAGGAACTCAGAGGCAAGGCTCACAAAAAATGATAATAAAATAAATAAATCAGAAATAAAAACTCAGAGAAATTCAAAGGATACACTGTGCCCACGTTTTCCATCCTAATACAGGATAACCAGGTACAGAAATCTCTGGTACTTCAGAGAATTCTGACAATGGTGAGTGTAAGCATACACCTCTGCCATCTGCTGATGTGCACTGCGATGTATCTGGATTATGTTCCTCAGACCCTTCCTCTAGCCCTAGGATGAATTTGTAAGATGCTTGAGGAGCAAGGCAAACATTATTTGGGTGCCATTGTCTTCTGCTGGCCCTTGGCTACTAGGCCCAGTCCGGCGTGCACCTGAGCCTCATTTTCCATCACTTTGTGAAAATGTTCACATTTCTATTTCCTTCAGTTGGCACCCATCAGGGAGTGGAGCTCTTTGGAATAAAGACTGACTAGTTGGGGCATCTGAGAAGAATGTAGTTTTGGAGCTGGAGTTCACAGGACGTCAAGGCAAAAGTGACAGAAGACTCAAGAACAAGCCAGAGTTCTTGAGTCTAATCTCAACTTTTTACTTTTCAGATGAGGAAATGTAACAATGAAGAAATTAAATGACAGAAACAAGATCATACACTAACAGAATACAGTTCATATTTCAGGCCTTAATTAACTCAGTTAATATTGATTAAGCATCTGTTAAGTGCTAGACACTAGGTGAACAATGATCAAGAAAATAGTCTTTGCTCTTCAAACTCTTGCCACATGTCGGACAGGTTAGATAAAAGAAGCAATTGTATGTAATTTGATTATTTTTAAGATTAAAAAAAAAAAAAAGCCTATAGTGCTATGTAAGCATGTGAGTGGGTCACCAAAGTCAACCTTGGAGGGTGTTAGCTATTGTGGACCAGTGACGATTCAGGGCTTTTTTTTTCATCCTTTCTCTTTTTGGATGTGAGTTATTTTGCCATTACCCTATGCTTACCTCACCTTTATATATTGGGTGTGTAGGGGACAGATAACTAAAGAAAACTTTTTGATTTGTATGTCTTCAGATTCAGTCAAACTGTGTTTGTGGAACTGCATTGTGGAATTTCACCTGAGGAGCCCCATCTGTATGAGGAGCTGATTCAGCAGAGAGGTTGTGGACTTCAAGCCAATGCCATAATGTGATGAGATTTTGAGGCTCTTGGAAAGAGGGTGAGTATATTTTGCACATGGAGAGAATGTGATTACAGCGGCCAGTGGAAGGGCAGACTATGGTTATTAATTTGCAAAATGGTAACTACCAAGTCCTTCTCTATTGGTATGTGCATGCAGATCACTACCTGAAGAAATGGGATCTAATTCCTGTCAGATCCCGGGGTCCGGGTCCAGCCCATGCTGAAGTCTGAGGGGAGTGGAGTGGGTGGATGATCGGAAAGAACACTTGGGAGCAGAGCAGGGTGGCGGGTGTTGTAGGCAGGTGAAAGATAGCTCTCTTATGAGCAACTTCTCTTACACTGTCCACCTTTATCTTGGCTATTTGCTCTGGCTCTGAGGCTCCTGCTGCCCACATGCCTGAAGTTGCATGGCTGGCTCTCCCCTGCCTTCAGAGTCAGCAGCTTAACTCTTTCTCTGGGCACTAGGAAGCCAAGCTGTGTCCTGGGTCCCTCCTCTTTGGCTCTCTTTGACCGTCTCTCTCTGGGTACCAGCACCTGCCGGAAGAGCCACGTTGAGCCGAGCTGAGCCCCAAGAGCCATGTCTCTTGTGCACAGTGTCAACAGGGCAATTATACCTTTACAGACCATAGTGGCTCAGAGCCAAGTATGAACTTACACAAACAGGTTATATAACAAATGAAGGTGTGCATCTGCATGTCAACCTCACTAAGTCATGCAGACCTGAATATCCGCCTCAGTCTCTTCCTTGACCAAAGCACATCCAGGTAGCTTATAATTCCCCTTCCATTAAATCTAGATTATCCTGAGTAACCTGCTTGGGTAATAAAATACAGCAGAAGTAACATTCAGGGACTTCCAAAGTTAGTTTATAAGAAACATTATTGCTTCCATTCGGACCTCTGGGAACACTCCTGTTTGAGAAGCTCCCTCTTGGAACCCAGTCATAATGCTTCAAGAACCTAAGCCACACAAAGTGGCCATAGTTGACAGTTCTAGCTGACTCTCCTGCCTACAGCCAGCAGCTGCCAGCCATCTTGGAAATCCAGCCTAAGTGAGTCTTCAGATGACTGCAGCCCCAGCCAGCACCTAACTGCAGTAGCATAAGAGACCCCAAAAGAAAACTGCCCAGCTGTGCCCGCTCATCCTGCAGAGGCAGGAAAGACAATAATAATACATTTTAAGCCTTCAAGTTTTGGGATGGATTGTTATATAGCAACAGGTACCTGAAACACCATCTTATACGTAAGAAAGCAGAAGACTAAAGACATTAAATAACCTGCCAAAAGTCATAGAGTAAGTCATAGAACCCAAATTTGAAGATTTTAAGTCATATTTTATTTCATTGCAGATTATTCTCTTACTGACTATATTTTATTTCTTTCCACTGTCAACATTTCTGGCAGTTGCCGTGTGACCTTGATCAAGCCTGATTCTTCATATGTGAAATGAGGCTAATAAGTATACTTAGCCTAAATTTTTTGTGCATAAATGTGTGAGGTTAAATAACTTGCCATGTTTTATACAACCAGCAAATGGTAGAGCCAGAATTTTAACATAAGGCATCCTAATTCTTAAATTTAAGTTAACTGTTATACAGTATTGCCCCCTAATAGCTATAGAATAAATCCCTAGTGCACCATCACTCTTTCAATTGTATTTTCATAAACTTCAGCAATTCAGTGTAGTGAAATTCAGAAGAAACAGAAATTCCTCTAGTTGTGGTTTGGAAGTGCTTAAACCATCCATGAAGAGAAGACCAAGATAGGGAATCTCTTTAGTCACTCTCTGTTTCAATAACAGTTGTTGAAATATAATATAGATGCGGTAAGATTAACTCCTTCTAAGTATACAATTCAACGTTTTATTTCACAGAAGTGTGAAACCATTACCACTATTTAACTACAGAACATTCATCCTTCTCCAAAGAAACTTTGAACCAATTAGTTACCAACCCCCATTCTCCTCTATCCCCTTAGTCTCTTTTTTCAAATAAAAAAAAAATTACATTTTCTCTTCTCTTTAAAAATATTAATAGATATTTAAGAGCTATTAAAATGTAAGTATCTTGAATACATGGATTGAATGTCATTTAATTATGACTGTGTTTGCTGTAGCTAGCACATAGCAATGTCATTCAAAACACATTTGCTGCATGCAAATATGTGTCCTGTGCCTGACTGATCTTTCTTACTATGGCTAAAAATAAAGTAATAAAACAGAATAATAATATAAGTAGCATAATAATAGAATTATTTATAATTCAGAATGAAAGTATCTGTTGAAACCCTAATTGGAAAAGAGGTTTTTCTAGTTAAGTACGTACAGAGAATGAGTTGCACCATTACTGTACATCCCCTTCCATGCAATATGCATTAATAGCTACCGTAGAGATATAAATTTTTGATCATGAATGAAGTATGTTGAGGTGTTGGAGTTGGGAACTACAAAGGAGACATATTTCCCTGTACTATGGCTAGCACAGACATTATCATGAACTACATTGTGTCACTCCTAATTCATATGTTGAATCCCTACCCCCCAATGTGACTGCTTTTGGAGATATGACCTTTAAAGAGATAATTAAAGTTAAGTGTGGTTATAAGGGTAGGGTCCTAATTCAATTTAGCTGTTGTCCCTATAAGAAGAAGAGACACGAGAGATGTGAGTACATAGAATAAAAGCCATGAGAGGTCATGGGCCAGCAGACAGTGACATGCAAGCGAAGAAGAGAAACTTCAAAGAAAAAAGAAAGAAAGAAATTCAACAGATAAATTACATACCTGCCAACAATTTGATTTTGGAATTTTTTCACTGTGGGGAAAAGTATGTTATTTAGGCCACAAAGTCTGTCATATTCAGTTACGGCAGCCTGAGCAAACTAATACAGGCAACCTGAGGGCATATCAGAGGAGTATAGCATTGTTGCTGTCTTCAGAGACATTCTAGAGAGCCACATTTCCCAAACTATGTGAGCCATTATGGCTTCCCAATATGGCTAGAAATATTCAGGATGCAACCTCATTCCTTAGCCTTCAGATAAAATTTGAGTTAATCCTTCTGTTTCTCACTGGAAAGATCATTGGTTTTCATCTCTGAGGCGCTGTTACTTTACATGAGTTAAGAATATTGCAAGGGTTGTTAATTCTTTAAACTATGCTTTTAATTATGAAATAGCTATAGAGAATTTCTGATTCCAAAATGGCAGTGTAGAAGCAAGCTGGCCTCACTCCCCCACATGGAAAACAGAAAAGAAATACACAATGCCAAGATTATCACCAGGGATATTCTAGAACTCACATATGAGGATTAGTCAGTTCCTGGAGCTGCAAAGAAGTGAAAATGTTCTGAACAAATGGTAAGAGAATCAGACTTCATTTCTAGGATGTATCTCCTTCCAATCTGTCCAGCACCAAGTAAATAAAGAATTGACACCTGACTCATGATTTCTACACTGGAAAATGTGAGATTGAGATGGAGAATGAGCTTGCTCACCATCTTGGGTTACAAGGCGGAAGACCTGTCTCTGCCTCAATCTGTAGGAAGCATCACAAAGGGAGATATATTCCTGAAGACAATCAGAGGCAAAAGGGAGAGGTGGGACTATCATTCCAAGATCTAGAAATTACTATGTAACTTGGCCAAAAGAGACACCAGATCAGAGTGTTGGCTCAGCAGGAGAACAATGTAAGAGGTATGTCCTATGGGTCCTATGAGTACAGTCCCCTAGCCGGCCTTCCCACACTGATGGACTGTTCTCTTTGTGACCACCTTCATTCAGGACAGGCAGCAACAGAGGCAAACCTGGGCTTAGATGCTGCCTGGTGCCCAAAAAAAAGCAGTTCCCTAGTAGGGGGGAAAAAAATTCAACAGGTAAATTACAAAGAATCTCTAAGCAAACATAATCAGTGAAAAACCAAACAAGCCACAGAGAGAAGACTGGAGTAAATAATTATTTCATACAAATATGTAGATGTATATCCACAAGAAATAACAGTAGGGAACCATGGCCTCCCCAAATGGACAAAACTAGGAACCAATGACTGACTCTAATGAGACAATGATATGTGAGCTCCTGTACAATAATTCAAAATAAAAGTTTTAAGGAACAAAATGATATCCATGATAACACAGAAAAGCAATTCAAAAATTTACCAAAGATATTTAACAAATAAATTGAAATCATGAAAAAAATTTTGAGACTGATAAATACATTTGCTGAACTGAAAAATTTATTGGTGTCTCTCATCAGCTAGTTGAATCAGAGGAAAAAATGTGAGCTTGAAAACAGACTATTTGAAAATACCATCAAAGAGAAAAAAGAAAAAAATGAAAAAGAACAAAGACCACCTAAAAAATAGAGAAAATTACCTCAAAAGACAAAATCTAAAAATTATTGGCATTTAAGAGACAGATGAGGAAGAAAAGGGGTAGAAAACTTATTCAAAGAAATAATAAAAAACCTTTCAAAACGTGAGTATGATATAAATACCCAGGTACAGGAAAGTCAGAGAATACCAAACAGATCTGACCCAAATAAGATTACCACAAGGTATATAATAATCAAACTCTCAAAGGTCAAACAAAGAGAAGATTCTAAGAACGCAGCAAGAGAAAAGAACTACATAACATAAAAATGAGATCCAATTCATCTGGCAACAGGCATCTCAAGGGAAACCATACAGTCCAGGAGAAAGTAGGATGATATTTTCAAAGTACTGAAAGAAAAAAAAAACTACCATTCAAGAATTCTGTATCCAGCAAAGCTATTTAAAATAAAAAGGACAGATAAAGTCTTTTCCAGACAAAGAAATGCTGAGTGAATTCACCACCACCAGACCTGTCTTACAAGAAATGATAAAGGTATTTTTTCAATCCAAGATAAAACAAAAATTAATATACAAAAAGAATACATTTGAAGGTATAAAACTGACTGATAAAATTAAGTAAAAGATAATGTGAGAATAATCTAATACTGTAATTGTGGTAGGCAAGGCACTCATGATTCTAATATAAAGCCTAAAAGATAAATCTATAAAAATATTAGTTACAGCAGCCTATTAAAAATTGGTAATATAAAAATATGGAAATTGATGAAACAAAAAATGGAACGGGTATAAAACTAAAATGTACAGTTTTATTTTTAGTTTTTTTCTTTGGTTCCATTTTCTTGTGATCTAAGGTAAGTTCTCATCTCTTTAAAATAACTTTTTATAACTGTAAAATGACTTTTGTAAGCTTTTTGGTTAAAACAATGAGAAAACTAATAATCGATAGACTAAAAATGTAAAAAGCAACAAAATAAAACATACTACCAGGAAAATCACCTAACCATAAAGGAAGATGGTAAGAAAGGAAAAAAATTTACAAAATGATCAGAAAACAAGCAACAGAATGGCAGTAGTAAAACTGAATGTAAACAGGCTCAAATATCCAGCTAAGCAATAGAGTGGTTGAATGGATAAATAAGTCTCAGCTACATGCTGCCTATAAGAAACCTATCTCACTTTAAAGACACACATAGACTGAAAGTCAAAGAATGTAAAAAGGTATCTGATGTGAGTAGAAACCAGAAAAGAATGGGAGTTGCTAAACTTATATAAGATAAAATTGACTACAAATCAAAGACTATTAAAAAAATAGAAAGATTGTTATATAATGATAAAGGGGTCAATTCAGCAAGAGGATACAACAATTATCTATGCACATAATACTAGAGTTCCCATGTATATAAAGTAAACATTAATAGATCTAAGGAAGGGATAGGCTGTACTACAGTAATCGGGAACTTCAACACTCTACTCTCAGTAATGGACAGGTCATTCAATCAGAACAATCAGCAAAGAAACATCAGAGTTAAACAGTATACTAGGCCAAATAGGCCTACCTGACATTTACAGAACATTTCACCCAATTTCTGCAGAAAATACATTTTTTTTGTGTCACCATATGGAATATTCTTAAGAGCAGACCAAATATTAGGCCATAAAATGAGTCTCAATTTTTTTAAAAGTAGAAATCATATCAAGTATTTTTGTAACCTCAATGGAATAAAACAAAATTAATAACAAGTTGAACCTCACAAACTATACAAACACATAAAAATTAAACAATATACTGCCAAATTACCAATATATCAATGAAGAAAATAAGAATATTAAACACTTATTGAAACAAATGAAAATTGAAATACAGCATACAAAAATCTATGGGATAAAGCAAAAGTAATATTAGAAGGAAGTCTAAAACAATAAATGTCTACATTACAAAAGTTAAGATATTTCAAATAAACAACTGAATCATACACCTCAAGAAACTACAAAAACAAAAAACTGTTTAAAATTAGTAGAAATCAAGAAATAATAAAGAGTTAAGCAAAAATAAAATTGAGACTACAAAAAATACAGAAGATCAACATGACAAAAAGTTGGGGTTTTTTGGTAAAGATAAAATTGACAAACCTTTAGTTAGACTAACAAAAAGAAGACTCAAAATCAGACAAAAAGACATAAATTGTTACAGACAATTATGAAAAAGTATGTATCAGCAAATTGGAAAACCTAGAAGAAATGGATTAATTCCTGGACACATACAGCCTATCAAGATTGAATCATGCAGAAATAGAAAACCTCAACAAACCAATAATGAGTAATGACATTTAAGCCTTAATAAAAAGTCTCCCATCAAAGATGAGCCTAGGACCTGATAGCTTTGCTGTTGAATTCTATCAAACATTTGAAGAACTAATACCAATATTAATCAAACTCTTCACAAAAATTGAAGAGGAGGCAATACTTTCAAACTTACTCTATGAGGCCAACATCACCCTGATATCAAAACCACAAAAGGACACAACAATAAATGAAAACTAAAGGCCAACGTTACCAAGAACATAGATGCAAAAATCCTCAACAAAAATACTAGCAAAGTGAATTCAATACACTAAAAAGACAATTCACCATAATCAAATGAAATTGATCTCAGGGAGGCAAGGATGGTTCGAAACGTGCAACTCATTGAATATGATACATCACATTAACAGAACAAAGAAATAAGCATCATTTCAATAGATGTGGAAAAGGCATCTGATAAAATTAAATAACTCTTTATGATAAAAACCTTGAAGAATCTGGTATAAAAGAAACAGTAAACATCCTACTGAGTGAGTAAAATTGAACACCTTTCCTGTAAAACAAGGGTGCCATTTTCATCACTTTTATTCGATGTAATACTGAAAGTCCTGGCTAGAGCAATTAGGCAAGAGAAAGAAAAGGTAGACAAATTAGAAAGGAAGAAGTCAAATTAGGCTTGTATGCAGATGAAATGATACTATATTTTTAAAAATGTAAATACTCCATCAAAAACCGGTAAAACTGATGAACAAATTCAGTAAAACTGCAGGATACAGAATTAATATATAAAAATTAGTAGTATTTTTACATTTTTTTAAGATTTATAATCTGGAAAAGAAATCAAGAAAGCAATCTCATTTACAGTAGCTAAAAGGAGTATAAAATACTTAAAATCAGTTTAACCAGGCCGGACGTGGTGGCTAACATCTGTAATCCCAGCACTTTGGGAGGCTGAGGTGGGAGGATCATGAGGTCAAGAGATTGAGACCATCCTGGCTAACATGGTGAAACCCTGTCTCTACTAAAAATACCAAAAAAATTAGCCTGGCATGGCGGCAGGTGCCTGTAGTCCCAGATACTCTGAGGCTGAGACAGGAGAATGGTGTGAACCCGGGAGGCCGAGCTTGCAGTGAGCCGAGATCGTGCCACTGCACTCCAGTCTGGGCTACAGAGCGAGACTCCACCTCAAAAAAAAAATCAGTTTGACCAAAGATGTGAAAGATCTATACAAGAAAAACTATAAAAGATAATGAAAAAAACTGAAGAGAACACAGGAAAATGGAAAGTATTCCATGCTCATGGATTGGAATAATTAATATTGTTAAAATTACAGTACCATCCAAAGCAAGTTACAGATGCAATGCAATTCCTGTCAAAATACCAATGACATTCTTTACAGAAATAGAAATCTTTAAAAAAATTTATAGGAACCACAAAAGATCCCAAATAGTCAAAGCAACCCTGAGCAAAAAGAACAAAGTACCACATTACCTGACTTCAAAGCACCTTACAAAGCTATAGTAACTAAATCAGCATGGTATTGGCATTAAAACAGACAACACAGATCGATGGAACAAAATAGAGAACCCAAATATAAATCCACACATTTACAGCCAATTCATTTTTTTTTTTACAAAGGCACCAAAGACAAACAATGGAGAAAGTCTCTTCAATAAATGATGCTGAGAAACCTGTCTAATCATCTGCAGAACAAATGAAAATAGACACTTATCTCTCATCAAATGCAAAACTCAAAATTGATTAGAGGCTTAAATTTGACACCTGAACCTATATAACTACTTGAAGAAAACTTTGGGGAAATGTTCCAAGACATAGGTCTGGGCAAAGATGTTTTTTGTGTAAGACCATAAAAGCATAGGCAACAAATGCAACAATAAAAAACAAAATGGAATTGAATCAAGTGAAAAACCCCCTGCATGGAAAAGGAAACAACAGAATGAAGAGACAACCCACAGAATGGGAGGAAAAAAAAAGTTTGTATATATATCCATCTGGCAAGAAATTTATGAGAATGTATAAGAACACAAACAACTAAATAGCCAAGAAACAATCTGATTTTTAAATGAGCAAAAGATTTAAAAAGACATTTAAAAAAGACATACAAATGGCTAATAGATATATAATAAGATGCTCGACATTACTAATTATCAGAGAAATACAAATTAAAATCACAATGTGAGATAGCTCACTCCAGTTAGAACAGCTTTTACCAAAAAGGGAATAGCAGATGCTGGCAAGGTTGTTGAGAAAGGAGAACCCTCATTACGTTGTTAGTGGGAATGTAAGTAAGTACAGCCATCATGAAAAACAGTAAGGAATTTCCTTACAAAACTAAAAATAGGACTGCCACATGATCCAGCAATTCCACTACAAGTATGTGACCAAAAGAAGGGAAATCAATACATCAAAGAAATATCTGAATTCCTATGTTTATGACAGCCCTATTCACAATAGCCACGCTAGGGAATCAACCTAGATGCTCAACAGTGGATAAATGGACAAAGCAAATGTGATACACAAACACACACACACACACACACACACAGGGAGAGAGAGAGACAGACACACACACAGAGAGAATGAGAATAGAATATTACTCAGCCACTAAAAAAGAATAAAATTCTGTCATTTTCAGCAACATGGATGGAACTAGAGGTTATTGATGCTAAATGATCATAGCCAAACACAGCATGTTCTCATTTAATATGTTGGCTAAAAGAGTGGATCTCATGAAGATAGTGGATTTTGGTTACCAGAGAACAGGTAGGGTAAGTGAGGGTATAAATAAAGGTCAATTAACGAGGTTATGGAAAAAAACAAGACCTAGTATTTGAGAGATGAGTAAGGTGACTCTAGTTAATATCTATTCTACACTTAAAAAATAGGAGAGAACAATTTGAATGCTCCTAGCATAAAGAAAAGATAAATATTTAAGGTGATGAATATCCCAATCACTCTGATTTGATCTTTGCACATATTTGAATGTATCAAGTTATCACATGCACCCCAAAACACATACATCAATATATATTAATAAAAAATGAAAGAAATAGGTATATCAAGTACATTCTAGGGTTTCCGTACAGGTGTATATTAAATAACTGAGTGCAAAACTATGTATGATCCATACAAACTGAGGAACACTATTGGGCAGTTGTATTTTTAACAATGACATCAATGTTTTTGTGGTGAAATATGAACTGAAAACCTTAAAAATTATCCACCAGATAATGTGAATAAAGGATGCCATCCTTATAATAGAAACTTTGCAGAATTTTGAAATAACTTAATCATTAAACTTTGCAAATACTGTAGTGTACAAGCTTATATCATAAAATCAGAGGCAGTTAAGAGCTGAAAGTACATGGTAAATAAAGGGGCAAAATAGAAGACAGAAACAAATCAGTGAGGCAAAGAGTTTACAATGAAAGTACAATGAGTAGGTGAAATTACAATTTGTATCTTTTTAACTGTCAGCATTTCAACATTTAGTACACCAAATTTAGCAAAACATTCAATACACTTTCAAAAATGACAAAAGCCACTATGTACCTACAGATCTATAATTCTAGAGATGAGCACCATGGAAAATAATAGCTTTTATGTACCATTCCTAAAGATTGTCAATTTTCCGGGGTGCAAATCATGTCAAGGATGTCTTTTACTAAATTCTTTGCAGTCAAGTTTTGCTAAAGTTGGAAATAATTGCTGTTAAATCCTAGTTCCGATAAATCATTGTGGTAGAGTGTGAGGTTTGAAAATAATGGAGAAGGACCATTGTAATTCCTAACCTGTAAAGGAATATCAAAACTCCAATTCCCAGAAAAGGAAGCAGGGTCTGAGTGATTTAATGACTTAGTGAGTGTCATCTAATAATAGGAAATACAGAATTCAATCCCAGGCATGTCTAATCTCAAAGCAAGGACATTTTCCCACTATACCTGCCACACGGCCAGAATGTTCTTAACGCTTCTTACGTGTTATTAAATTGTCAAAGGACTCCTGAATCAAAACTGTGCAGGAGATATTGAAATTGCCTCTTAAACCACTAGATTACAGAACAGTTTGAATAGCCACACCAAAAGATAGAAAATATTCACCATCAAATTGTATTGTTCTCTCTTCAAAAATTCCTGTGTGGTACCTATCTGTTCATTCTCTCTCTGTCCCTTCCTCCCTTTCTCTCTCATTCATATATATATAATCTCTAATAGTCTGATACTGAAAGTGCTCGGCATCAAAATCGGCATTTCTAGCCTATCTAAATAGACACAACTGATTGAAAACTCAACAAATCTACATCCATCCTCTCCTCAACAATTTCTCACTGAGGAGAGAGGGATGGGAACCTTGAAAAAAATATTTTTTTGGAGTGGAGGCCTTGACAGTTTAAAAACATTTGTGTTTCTCAATGTCTCTTGGCATCAAGCTCCTCGTATCCCCAGAGGGCTGATTAAAGGAAAATACTGTATTTTTTCATAAAGAATAAAACCAGAAATTTCAGAGTTTATGGCTCTATGTAAATATTAAATATATCAGCAAACATTTATCACACTACAATCTAGAACACTGTTATAGTGTGTTTAGTGAAAACATATGCCAAATAATGAGAAAGAAGAGATAATTATCGATTTCATTTTTTTCTACCCATTAGCAAATACTTATCTATAATGTAGGAATTATAATCTGGATTCTGCCAGCATAAGACATAGCAGATATGGTAAACTGTCCACTCACAGTTAATGTCTCCCTCTTTTTTACTAACATATTCCGAATGTGTTCTAGGTGGCCCTGTGCCCAGTTCAAGTATTTGCCTTCTGGGACTCCTTTTTAGTGATGAGTGGCCATGTGACATGGGTAGCAGACATCTACTGGTGATGGGGGGCTTATGGGAAAAATCTCCATTATCCCGATTAAAAATGGTAGTCATGGCCAGGCGCGGTGGTTCAAGCCTGTAATCCCAGCACTTTGGGAGGCCGAGACGGGAGGATCATGAGGTCAGGAGATCGAGACCATCCTGGCTAACACGGTGAAACCCTGTCTCTACTAAAAAAAAATACAAAAAATTAGCCAGGCTTGGTGGCGGGCGCCTGTAGTCCCAGCTACTCGGGAGGCTGAGGCAGGAGAATGGCGTGAACCCGGGAGGCAGAGCTTGCAGTGAGCCGAGATAGCGCCACTGAACTCCAGCCTGGGTGACAGAGCGAGACTCCTTCCCCCCCAACAAAAAAAAAATGGTAGTCATACTGATATGTCCCTTTTACCTTTTCTGTGTTCATGGCAGCTATCTAAAAACCGTTAGGATGACAGACCCACGCTAAAGATGACAGAGGAAAACAAAAACAGACAGGAGTCTGGCCTTTTGAAGGGGATACTCCAATCTTGATTTATTTCCTTATTCCCTTCCTAGACATTTTATTGGGTGAAAAAAGCCCAATTTGATAAAGAAGGTTTTACTATATGAAGTTACATTTGATCCCTAAAGTGATTTACATGTTGATACTCAGCAAGATCAGGTATCAGTCATTATCAGTGATTCTAGACCAACCTGAGTGGCAATTCAGGTGATAGTTTGCAGAACTCATTTCTATTTTATTTGATATTTTTATTGATTACCTAATTAAATGAATCAAAATTCAATAATTTTATTTGTAAACAAAAATGATACAGTCCCATAAAAACATAATGGATTCAAAAGGAGTAGAAATATCAACAAATAAGTCTTAATAATAAAGTTGGTAATTTACAGTAGCAAAGAAATAACTAGAGTAGAACATTTTTGTAAATCATTAGGTAAATGTGATTATTACTGTGGTTCTGGAGTTAACAGCTAACCATATTAACCAGGCTATTAAGTTAAATATGCCTTAGTATTACATGTAGGGGTTGGAACATAATTCTTCCATCCTAATTTGCATTACTTAAACAACTCTTATACAGTATATGTGCATATTTGATCATTACATTTTAAAGAAATGCTGAGAAATTAGGCAGCATCCAGAGGAAGTGACAGTGACATAATGATTAAAGGGCTGAAAAGTAAGTCTTACAAGAAAAGGTTAAAATAATTGGCATTTAGCCTGGAAAGCAACAAAATGATTACTACCCTCAAATTGTATGTTAAGTCCTTTTTTTTTCTTGATGTGATACTGAGGTAGACTGAGAAAACAAAAACGAAAAACAACGGAGTAACCTTTCAGAAGGCTCTCACCTATTCAATACAAATGTGTAGTTTTTGAAAGCTACTATGAACCAGGCCCTGGACCAGGTAAATAAATCATGGTTCTTTCCATTAAGAATTTCACAGACTTATACAGGATGAGGATGGTTGTATTTCTTAGAATAAAGGCTAAGTTGCTTTTACAACTTAGTATTATAAAACTGGATTTTTTTTTTTTTTTCAGTTGATAGTCCAGCCAGTCAGAGCTGGTGAAGTAGACCTGCTGTAGAAGGTGTGAAGACCCAGTCCTCCCTCCACAATTCTCCACCCTTGAAAGGTCGTGTGCGTGTCTGTTCACCCACGAAAGAAGAAGACACCAAATGGATGGCATCGATTTCATCTTAAGTAAGTGAGGAGTAAGTTACCATTAAACTCAACATTCCATTGTTCTGAATTTAGTCATATTAGCATGCCCAGGTGCAAGGAGGGTTGGGAAATATTACCTCTAGCTGGGCAGTCGTATGTTCAGATACAATCATTCCATTATGGAAGACAGAAAAATGTTGGGAAACAACTAACAGTTTTCTACACATATGAAATATTGGCATATCAGTATTTTCATTCTTAAAAATTATCTGGAGAGCCGGGCACGGTGACTCACGCCTGTAATTCCAGCACTTTGGGAGGCCGAGGCGGGCGGATCATGAGGTCAGGAGATGGAGACCATCCTGGCTAACACGGTGAAACCCCGTCTCTACTAAAATTACAAAAAAAAAATTAGCCGGGCGTGGTGGTGGGAGCCTGTAGTCCCAGCTACTCGGAGGCTGAGTCAGGAGAATAGCGTGAACCCAGGAGGCGGAGCTTGCAGTGAGCTGAGATGGTGCCACTGCACTCCAGCCTGGGCGACAAAGTGAGACTCCGTCTCAAACAAACAAAATTATCTGGAGAGCAACCAACAATGCTGCTGGATAATTAAGTTACACATTTTCTAAAATCAGAAGGGCGAGAAGAGTCCACTCTCTAGATCTTGCATACACTATGGTATGTATAAGCGTTGGAGTTGTTTTTTAGTCATTTCTGACTACACGTTTTTAAAATCTTTTAGTCCCTGAGGATTTCTATCTGTGCAGATGTATAGACAATCTGAAATTTTTGAAATTTTGTAAGTGCAGCATAAAATCAAAGAAGGAAGTCGGTCTTGGGCCTCTATCTTCACCCATTTCCTATGAGGTTTCTCGTCCTGGAGAAATCTTTTCCCTAAACCATTGAAGAGTTCAAGTTGTGATTCTATTCATCTCTTCTCATGGACAGAGCACTTCAGTCACCATATTTTTATCATCTAATTAAGTTCCAGCATAAAATTTTATTGAAATCTCTCTGTAATAGTTATTTTTCATCTACATATTTTTTGTATTTAGTTGAAATTAATCTTCTCTACAACATCGTGTCTGATCCTGACATTGTAGGCAGTGCGCTGGCAAGGTCTTACATGATTTAATAACATTGCCTGGCTCAGGATGAATTTAGTTCAGTTCTTACAGTTCAGATTCCATAAAGCATTGTAACAACTTTATAGTATATCGCAAGACTGTTAAAATAATCAGTCAGCGCGGTGGCTCATGCCTGTAATCCCAGAATTTTGGGAGGCTGAGGCGGGCGGATGACCTGAGGCTGGGAGCTCGGGACCAGCCTGACCAACATGGAGAAACCCTGTCTCTACTAAAAACACAAAATTAGCCGGGAGTGGTGGTGCCTGCCTGTAATCCCAGCTACTCGGGAAGGCTGAGGCAGGCGAACCGCTTGATTCTGGGAAGCGGAGGTTGTGGTGAGCCAAGATCACACCGTTGTACTCCAGCCTGGGCAACAAGAGCGAAACTCCGTCTCAAAAATAATAATAAAAATCAGTCCAAAATCCAGGCTCTCAAGAGTCCTTCTAATGAAATTGTTTGTAATTTATTCATGAGTAGACATAATTTGAAATAATAGATCACATCCTGCATCATCCTGTAAGTGTTGTTATATTTTGCACATTAATATACATGGCCTTTAACTGACTCTATAACAATTGGAGATAGAAATTCTTTGAAACATCACAAATATTTGTTATTAGATTAAATAAATGAACAAATACTTATTAGATCTATTGAGTGATTAAATTTCATTTTATCTACCTGTAAAACAGATTTTCAAAAACAATTTTATTCACAAAATACTCTTTCACATCAAATGGTCAATTAATTTGACTAAATAATCTTTTTTTAATAAAAATATTCTAGCAAATTCAAACAAAATTAATTTGACTGCTTTTTGTCCTGATTGACTGATCGATTAGTCATATGAGCCAAGGTATTCATATTGATTTCATGTTTAGTGAAAGCCTATGTCTCCTAGAGTCCGAGTTCTACTAACATCCATCTAATAAAATCATTACTTACACAGTCTTAATATACTGAGATTCAAATTATGTAGTACAAAATAATTTAGTCAATCAGATATCTGTGGCTAAAATATGGTATCCTGAAACTTTACATATTCAGAAATTATAGCCTTAACACTTGTAAGACTATTTTAAATAATCACAGAAAATAAAATGTAATGTATATAACTAAAACCATACATAAAGAAAAATTCAATTTGCCTCTTTATGCACAACTTAAGTGATGCTTTGCAAATTTATTTGGTTATTTTTAATATAACTACAACAAATTTCCAAATAACTCTGTCTCTACAATATCCAGAATATGTGACTGCCACTCATTTTCCCCATCTTTTTGATTTATTGACAGTTGCCTAGATTAATGCCAATATGATTGGATTAATTCTAGGTTTCAATGCCAACTCTGTAAGTAACTACATTCTTACATTTCTGATACTGTAACAAATGGAAATATAGAAAACAGTACATCTGAAGGATAGCAAGACATTTAAGATGATTTACCATAAAAACCTCAAGTTTAAGCTTTGAATATCAGCAAAATTAAGATAAGTTTATAAATAATTAAAAATAATTATAACCATTGCTAGTAAGAAAGAAAGTGTTTAATCATGAACTAGAGAGGTCTACCCTATTCAATATTGTTTCTACCTATGGAGACTTTATAGGCATACTAACAAAATTCTTGATAAAGGATGTGAATTTTAAAATGCACTATATTTTCATATGAAGATGTCAAAATACCTTCAATGTCTTTTGTGCTTGTTGACAAAAGGAGTCAAACTCTAAAATATTTTTAGAGATTTATTTTGAGCCAAATATGAGTGACCATGGCCCGTGACAAAGCCCTCAGGAGGTTCTGAGATCTTGTGCCCAAGGTGATTGGGGTACAGGTTGGTTTTACATATTTTAAGGAGGCATGAGACATCAATCAAATACATTTAAGAAATACATTAGTTTGGTTCAGAAAGGTGGGGCAACGCAAAGCAGGGGCTTCCAGGCTGTAGGTAAACTTAAGCATTTTCTGGTTGACAATTGGTTGGGTTTGTCTGAAGACCTGGGATCAATAGAAAGGAAATGTTCAGGCCGGGCACGATGGCTCATGCCTATAATCCCAGCACTTTGGGAGGCCGAAGAGGCGGGTCACCTCAGGTCAGGAGTTTGAGACCAGCCTGACCAACAAAACCTCATCTCTACTAAAAATACAAAAATTAGCCCGGCATGGTGGTGTGCACCTGTAGTCCCAGCTACTTGGGAGACCGAGACAGGAGAATTGCTTGAACTCGGGATGTGGAGGTTGTAGTGAGCCAAGATCGTGACACTGCACTCCAGCCTAGGTGATAGAGTGAGATGAGAATTGCCTGAACTAGGGAAGTGGAGGCTGTAGTAAGCCAAGATCGTGGCACTGCACTCCAGCCTGGGTGACAGAATGAGACTCTATCTCAAGGAAATGTTCAAGTTAGGATAAAAGATTGTGGAGACCGAGAGACCAAGGTCCTTTTGAAGTCTTATAGTGGCTGCCCTTAGATAAGACAGTAGATGACAAATGTTTCCTATTTAGATATTTGTTTGTTTGTTTGGAGACAGAGTCTTGCTCTGTCAACAATTCTCCTGCCTCAGCCTCCTGAGTAGCTGGGATTACAGGAGTGCATCACTAAACCCAGCTAATTTTTCTATTTTCAGTAGAGACAGGGTATCACCATGTTGGCCAGGCTGGTCTCAAACTTCTGACCTTATGAGCCCCACCCACCTCAGGCTCCCAAAGTGCTAGAATTACAGGCATGAGCCACCATGCCTGGCCTCCTATTTAGATCTTTTAAAGGTACTAGACTTAATATCTTAAACTCTTCAGGATTGGGAGGGCCTGGAAGGAAAAGATCTAGCTATGTCAATGGAGATTCTTTACAGATGCAGATTTTCCCCCACAAAGCTTAGCTTTGCAGGGCCATTTCAAGATAAGGCAGAGAAATGTGTTTGTGGTAAAATATTTTGATTTTTTTCTTTGTTATGCCAGAGTCAGATTGGAAAGTAAGTCATGATATACAGGGTTAAATGAAACTCATTCTGATGAGAATTTATGGTTTGTGAGAATTTGTGACTCATCAGACCCCTTAGATAGGAATTTGGGCAAAACGAAAAAAAATATCAGAGATGAGTCCTTATGCTGAATCCAATAAATCAGTTGCTAAGACTTCAACTTTTCCCCAACATCAGTCCAATTTAGGTATTGTTCAGAACCAACAATTGACAATAAAAGACTTTAAAATGTAAATGGACATTTTCTAAATGAATAGAAGTACAATATCTCAAACCGAGATGAAGCATGATCACACTCTACTTTCATTGGGAGTTTATGACTGAAGTTTTTATTTCAAATGTTGAAGCTTACAGCAGATTACATGGTAAACTGACTTACACAAGGAAAGATTCAAGGCACGAGGCATGTTAATGCTACAGGAGAGAAGATTTGAGGGGGAACCTGAAAAGAATGATTCCTTTATTCTCACAAGAATGAGAAACTCCAGATTGATATAGAAGCCATTTAACAGAAATGTAAATTTTATGAGAAAACAGCTGAAATTACAATATTTATCAAGCTATGTGATAACTTGCTTATTTTGAAGTAGTAGAAGAAATCATGAAAAACTGTTGATAGTGTTCTATGTTTCAAAATATTCTATGCTCTTTAAAGATACATAAATAAACATAACACATAAAATGGGAAAATACACCATGTACAAGTAGTTAATGTTACATAGAGAGCTCAAACTATACATGTTCTAAAATCCTAAGACGTAGAATAAAGCAATTACAATTTCTTGTCATAAAGTCCATAATAATATCTAATGATTCTTTGTATTTCTGTGGTTGTTTCCTTTTTTGTTTGTGCTTTTATTTGGGTCTTCTGAGTTTGTTTGTTTTTTTTTTTAAAGTATGGCAAAAAGTTTGTTTTGTTTATCTTTACCCTCCAAAAAAAAAACCAGAAAATGCAAAAATGCTTTTGTTGTGTCACCTCTCTTCTGTATTTTATGATCTCGATTTCATTTATTATTGCTGTCATCTTTATTTCTTGCCTTGTACTAATTTGGTTTTGGTTTGTTTTTGTTTTTCTGGTTCCTCGAGTTACATCATTAGGTTGTTTATTTGAAATATTTCAACTTTGTAATGTAGGCATTTATTGCTGTAGACTTCACTCTTAGTGCCGATTTTACTTTATGTTATAGATTTTAGTTTTTTGTTGTGTTTTGATTTTGATTTGTTTCAATATTTTAAAATTTCATTCTTAATTTCTTCATTGACCTATAGGTTATTCAGGAGCACGTTGTTTAATTTCCATGTGTTTTTCTAGTTTATAAGGTTCCTCTTATTAATTATTAGTAGTTTTATTTTCTATGGTCTGTAAAGACACTGGGTATGATTTCTACATTTTTTAATTTGTTCACCTCTCTGCATCCCCAGGAACTTACTCATTCTTACATTTGAGTTGTGGGATATTACTGGTAATAATCTTGGTGATAGATATTTGTTTTTGATTTTCTGTTCTGGGGAGTGAAGCAAGCTTGCTTCTCCACCACCATTTTGGAAAGGAAGAGCACAGATATTCTTTAGAAAGTATGAGAAATTGTTATAAGGTCTATGCTAAGCAATACTATAATACGATTATTGGATTAGTATTAGGAGACAATTCTCCACAGGTCTGTTTTAATTCTGTGCACCTTGTGAACAGAAACAGTGATGGTCTTTGTTCCAGATAATATTTGCAAGGATATTTTTCTAACAAATAGTCTTGGAAGATAGAGATGGTCTTTTTTACTGCTTATAGGGAAAAAGGTGTTTTTCTACAGGGCATGAGGCAGTTATGCCCATTGCACATTATAAAACAATTAGATTTCTTAAATTCAGTGTTGTTCTCCTGTAACAGAGCCCACGGCATGTGCAGGTGTCATCTGCCCCTTTTCATGTCACCTATATATTTGGGATCTGAGGAACTGATATAAGAAAAATGATATGTCCTAGCTATTGCTATTTTTAAGTAATAAACTGTCATTTGTCCCTGACCCAGGAGTCTCATGTGTTCTGCCAGCATCCATGGCAGACTAACGTGTTAGGTTGCAAATGGGGTAAAACCCAAGTTTTTCACATTTGAAATACAGACAATAGAATGTGTTTAGAAAGAACAGGAACTTCAGAATCAGACTATTTCACATTCAAATTTGATCTCTGCCTCTATGTGATCATAGGTAAGTCTAAAAACTTTTCTAAGTCCCAATTTTCTCACCTGCAAAATGGAGGATAATAATGCCTAACTTTTAATATTTATGAGACTAGTAACAGAAAGCACAAGTAACATGCTGATATTTTGCCTGACACATACAAAAATATAATTAATGCCTATCTTTGTCTTTCCCTCTTTTTTTCTTCCCGAAATCTATGTTAGTAATTCTACTCAGGAATATCAATCAGCAGAAGATTAACTTGCAATTTATAAAAGCATTTATTTTGTATTAGTCTCTCTATCACCTGACAGGATGGTCAGCCAAGATCTGCAGCTGCACTGCCTGGCAGGTGAGACTGTAGCCTGGTCATCTAGTTAAGAGCTTTCTAATCATTAATGAATCAAGTCCAGAAATGTTCCTATATAGTGTTAAGATAATTGGCAAAAGTGTCTGGAGAGAAATGATTGGGCAGCATCTTAGTAAAGCTACTCTGGCAAGTCGAAGATAAGAAGGAAGAATGTATTTGCTCTTTTCTTGTTTTTTCTTTCCTTTTCTTTTCTTTTCTTTCTCTGCCTGCCCCCTCCCCCTCGCCCCTCCCCACCGCTCCTCCCCACCGCTCCTCCCCACCGCTCCTCCCCACCGCTCCCTGCCTAGAGGTTTTCTTATCTTAGAAGTTTATCTGAGGCAAATTTCTCAGCAAAATTGTCTGAAGCAATTGTCTCTTTCTCTTCTGTCTCATCATTTTCAAAAGACCTGGATATGGTTCAAATGATTCTTCCATCTGTTTCTTCTCATTCCATGACCTCAATCCTTTTCCTTAGAGTTATATCTCCCTTGAACACTCATTACTGCCTGGGAACTGACTCAAGGTTGCTTGCCTCCCTCTGAGTTGGTGATCGTGCTGTGCCAGGTTCTCCTGAGAGCAGGGAGGTTGTGCGAGTGCTGTTCTGATAGTTTCCGGGCAACCATTTGTGACTCTCTCTGGGTCTTACTCCCAGAATTCCATGTGTTCACAGGCCAGTTTATGTCATTTGCCTTCTAGAACAAGGCTGGGGCATATTATGTGGAGAAAAAAGTGACCACAGAAAAGAAAATATTTATCAATAGGAAGATAGTCAATTATGTAATATGCCCCTACTGCTAGATGTTTGTTGTTGTTTTCTCAAGTCTATTGCTATCATAAAAAAGTATTGTAATGAATTACCACTTACATATATCACGCTGTATACATGCATGGAAATTAGCAGAATCAATTCTTAGGAGTAGAGGCTGATAAATCAACAGTGAAGGCATTTTTATTTTAATGGTCGTTCTCAAGTTGTCTCCACAGGGTCTCACTATTTTACACCCGATAGCAACATATTAGAGAAGTTACTTTTTTCACAAACCTGCCAATAGAGTTGTACATTTTAGGTTCTTGTCATGTCTATTATAGGTTAAAAATTATCTCTTGGTATAATTTTGGGTTTGTTATTCCTTTGTTCTGATCCCAAAATTAGATTTACTCTGAGATTGACTAGGCTTTCATATATTTAAGGGGCATCTGTTTTTTTCTTTTCTTTTAACCTAGAAACATCAGGTTCATATTTGTCCATTTTTCTGTTGAGTGCTGGTTTTCTACTACTTAGTTTTAAGGAGCTTCCGTATATTCTCTCTGTGATGTACATGATTTGAGAGGTTTGTAATTTGCTTTGGGTTATAGTGTTTTAATCATAAAAAAGTTGTGTATTTCTATGTCTTGTCTATATCTATCGATGAAGTTGAATTTATAAAACTTTTAATGAACTCTGGATTTGAGGTCATAATTTGAAAGGCCTTCTCTCCTCCAAAACTATAAAGATATGACCCTGTATTCTCTTCTAGTATTCATATGGTCTTGTTTTCTCTTTTAAACTTAATTACCACCTGTCCTGTTGTCTGTAACGGCAGTCCTCCATTGACTAAATTTGGGATCTCAGTGAGAAAAGAGTAAATACATAGTATGGAATAAAAATAATAAACATCTGAGTTCATTAATTTATTATTTTCAATTTTTTCTTTGGTAAAATAAGGCTTCAACATGTTATGAAAATGAGGATAATTTCTTGTTGAATTTTTGGATAGTTTGTGAGAAAGTACAAATATTTTTGGAAGAGCAGATTATATGACTAGTATCCTTGGTTTCTTCAAAGTAGCTCTTTTTTTTTTTTTTTTTTTTTGTGAAAGGCATAATAATCTACTTTCAGACAAGGAAAGACTAGAAAATATTTAACCACATCCAGGTATTTTCTCACTTTAGCATAGAGGAGAAAAATTGAGAACATGGACTTTGCTACCAGGCACTTCTCCCTACTGGCTATGTTACTCTTGGGAAGTCATTTAACTTTCAGCCTCAGTTTCTTTATAGGTAGACTATGGAAAACAATTTTTCTTCATAAAGTGTAGAGGGTTGCATTACATAAAGTGCTAAGAAAAGTGGCTGGCATCTGGTGAAATTCAATTAATAACTATTTTCAGTTATTGAAGTTGAATTTTATTTCATGTCGTTTCATAATTTTTTGAAGATTGAAATATGATTAGTAATATAACCATTTATGTTAAGCAGAAATAAAGGAAACACTGAAGCATAAGCTAATATGAATTTTCAAATGTGTTGTCTCATTACACTGATTGAAAATAGCAACTCTGGTCTATGAGATGAGGCCTTGGAGATGCTCATCTCTAAAATATCCAGAAAATAACCTTGAAAGAACTCGCTGGCTGATGACCATAATTTGGCTAGTCCTCCATCTTTCTAGTGGAGTCTAAGGTGAAATATACAAATCAAGTGATACATTTTGAAAAAGGCCCTGCTGTGGCAGTATCCTGCGTTTAAAGTATACATCAGGGGCCGGGCGCGGTGGCTCAAGCCTGTAATCCCAGCACTTTGGGAGGCCGAGACTGGCGGATCACAAGGTCAGGAGATCGAGACCATCCTGGCTAACACGGTGAAACCCCGTCTCTACTAAAAAATACAAAAAAACTAGCCGGGCGAGGTGGCGGGCGTCTGTAGTCCCAGCTACTCGGGAGGCGGAGGCAGGAGAATGGCGTAAACCCGGGAGGCGGAGCTTGCAGTGAGCTGAGATCCGGCCACTGCTCTCCAGTCTGGGCGACAAAGCGAGACTCTGTCTCAACAACAACAACAAAAAATAAATAAAGTATACATCAGGCTTTTCTGGAGACACCTCGAGATGGATGTTCGATGTATAGTGTCACATTTTTAGACATGTCTCCAAGGTTTTATTATTCTGTCTCTTCATTCTTGCACTTTAGCGGCTAGAAATGGCTTTGTTGCTTGAAAATCCTGTGATACCTCTTTACTATAAATTTAGATTTTAAATGCCATTGTTATTTGGTGAAGAAATGTGCAAATCAGCATGTTCTTTTTAAAGTGCATTTTGGCTAAATTATCTTAACATATTTAATAGCTCTTAAACAAAAGGCATGCGTAATAATCACATTCCTATTTTTGTTTATGCTACCTTGCCAAAACTACAGGAGACAATGAAAAGCAACGAATTGTTCTAATCTCTGAATAGTAATAAATACTTTGTTACTGTGGCTTTTAGAATTTGGCTTAGTTCAAACTACTGTTGGAGAGCTAGAGGTACAGAAATGTGAGTGGTATTAATGAAGCAAATATACATTCACAAATACACAAATAAGTAACACCTGTTCAGACAGTGGCCAATTGTTTTCTGTTGATAGAGCATTTATCTTAGCCATGGTATTGAAATGTTGGCTAGCAATAAAAATAACACTACTAACTATTCCTACATAGTTACAATGAGGTGTGCCAGTTATTACTACTAATAAAGATAGAATGCAGCATTCAGCGTTAACATTCATAAGCTAGGTGAATTTGAAGAAATTAACTGCTGTGAGCTTTAGTTTCTGCATATGTTCAATGTATGTAACAGTACCTACCTCAAAAGACGGTTGTGAAGATCAAATAAGAATATGCATAAAAAAACTTTTAACCCGTTGTCTAGTATGTAAGCACACAAGTCCAATTTATTAGTATAAAGATAGAAAAAGAAATACGTGCTTATTTTATTGGCACAGAGTCCTAATTTATACCTCTATATTGTCTCTTCATATGAATTTATTTTAGACATGAAGCTTACTGCCATACTTTTATATTTAAAAGTTAAGTTGATTTAATTAAAATCAAAATAAAAACTGAATATAAACTCGTATTTACAACCATATTTTTTTTTCTGAAAATCTGTTTATATGCCTATTTTTTCAGTGCTCCAAGACTTGCAAAGGGTAATTAAAGCTTTAGTCCTTTCTGTAAGTAAAAGAGTATGAGTATATATTCTTTGGAGGTTTAAAAAATTCATATATGTTTATTTTGCAAATATATGTTGTATCTGGAATTTTTATCTAAAATAGGCTATCTACTTTTCAACAGTGAAAATCTGTAGAATCAGGTAATGCTCCAACTTAATGTCTTCTGAGTTTATTTTGGGACTGCAACATCCAATAAGATAGCCACTTGCCACTGATGTTTATTTACATTTAAATATAAATTAATAAAATTTGATCATATTTTTAATTTAAAATATTTTTCATTAAATAAATACTATTAGCAATTTAGTGCCTCTGTTGCACTAGCCATATTTCAAATCCTCAATAGTCAGTCACATGTGGCAAGTGGCTATTATATTGGACAGCGCTGATTAGAACATTTCTATCATTGAAGAAAATTCTGTTGGCTAGTTTTATCTTACAGAATCTTAGAAACTACTCTATTGCTGATGGGGTAACAGGTACTGACCCTGTATGGCTTAAGATATTTTTACAATCAGACCCCTCTCTAATTTTAAATATAAGATTTTAGATGAATTCCCAAGCTTCTTCTGCATTAATATTAAACTAATTGACATCTGACATTAATGCCGTTACCTTAGTCCAGTGATTCTCAACCTTGACTGCACAATAGAATCAGCGGAAAGATTTTTAAAAATCTAGATATCAGGCCGGGTGCGGTGGCTCAAGCCTGTAATCCCAGCACTTTGGGAGGCCGAGACGGGCGGATCACGAGGTCAGAAGATCGAGACCATCCTGGCTAACACGGTGAAACCCCGTCTCTACTAAAAATACAAAAAAACTAACCGAGCGAGGTGGCAGGCGCCTGTAGTCCCAGCTACTTGGGAGGCTGAGGCAGGAGAATGGCGTAAACCTGGGAGGCGGAGCTTGCAGTGAGATGAGATCTGGCCACTGCACTCCAGCCCAGGCGACAGAGCAAGACTCCGTCTCAAAAAAAAAAAAAAAAAAAAATCTAGATATCTAGGCCACATGCTATATGCTGTATTAAAGACCAACTAGAGTAGGATCTTTAAGGACTGGCAAGCAGTCATCAGTAATTTTTTTTTTTTTTTTTTTTTTTTATCTTCTCAGTAATTCCAACATCTGGCAAAGCTTGTGAACTCTGGATCCAGTCACACAGATCTGGTTTTCACATTTGTCACTAATTTTTCTCATCACTTTGTTATTTTATATTGCAAAAGCACATAGTTCTTACCACACATTGCATGATTTACTGTTTTCTTTTAAGATAATGCTTCCTGTAATTATTTCTCATGCAACATTATTTTCTCACATATTGCTTAATTTTTATTGTTATTTTTATTTCAAATCAGAAATTTTGTTTTCTAGGCACTTTTCTCATTCTCACTGCTTTTGTGCTTTTCAGGTGATGGTGAACAAAAGTTAATATAATACATCGAAATCAGCAACAATAGAAAACAATGATACAAAATGATGTAGAGTAAAATAAAATGACCCTTTACTACCCTTCTTCCAAATGCTTGTAAAAAGATGAGAGTTAAGGTGCTTTTGCCCTAGAGCACACCTTTTATTACATGCATAATAATTCCTCACTTAAAAGTGTATAAATGTGGGAACTTTTGTATTGGCATCCTTCCAACAAAAATGATTTCTTAGGAAAAATTTTAAAACTACCTGATGATTTGAAGAAGGCTCATGGTCCAAAAAAGAGCTTATATTAGGAATTTCAGGCAAATGCTATTATAACATTTTCTTAAAATAACAGGTAAGGAAAATCTGTGGATGGTGGTAATTGAGAAATACAATTTGTTAAATAAGATTTTAAGGCTGATGCTGTAGCTCACGCCTGTAATCCTAGCCCTTTGGAAGGCCTAGGCAAGCAGATTATTTGAGACGAGGAGTTCGAGACCAGCCTGGCCAACAAGGCAAAACCCCATCTCTACTAAAATAAAGATTAGCTGGGCATGGTGGTGGACACCTGTAATTCCAGCTACTCGGAGACTGAGGGCATGAGAATTGCTGGAACGCTGGAGGTGGAGGTTGCAGTGAGTGAGATCATACTCTAACCTGGGCAACAGAGCAAGGCTCCATCTCAAAATAAACAAACATTTAAAAAGAACATTTTAAACTACTGTATCTACCAACATTTTGTTCATTTATCAAAATAATTCAATATGACAGAGGCTGCTAGATGTTCCCCAATACCTACTCTCTCTTTTTTGCAAAGTAATAAGTCGAACTTTTAGTTGAACATACTGAGTTTTAAAGATGAAATGGGAAGAAAATACATGCAAACTTAATATTTGATAGGACCAAATATAACGTATACAAACCAAATCATTATGGAGATGGGCAAATACATTAGTTGGAATACCGGTTTAGCCCAGTAGTAGAGAGCAGAGATTATAGTGGCTTGATCAAAAGGACCTTTTGCCCTTTCATGTGACAGCATAAGAGTTTGGTTGAGGCTAGCATGCTCAATCTGTAATGATCAAATATCTAGATTCCCTCTATTTTGTTGCCTTTTATCTTTAATAACAGCATCCATCTAATGACACAATATGAGTTTTGCCAGTCAGAGGAAAAGAGAATAAAAACAGAAAATAGAGGACACATTTCTTTTCTTTATAGCCATGATTTGGAAATTGCACATGGTAGGCCCATTCACATTCATTGGCTAGAACTTCGTCACACTCTTACCTAGTTTGAAGAGAAGTTGAGAATTGTTGTCGTAAGTTGAGCATCTCTGTGTGTATCCAAAAATCTTACTACTATGTAAGAGAGAAAATATGCCTTTGAGACGGAAAATACTAGTCTCTACAATAAGACACTCAAATATCCAGGCACATACTCTTACATCTACTTTAAGCATGCTCTCCTCCTCCTCAAATCAGATGACTATTTACCATAACCAGCTAAAAATTCAAGATTTATGGAAAATGTATGGTCTTCTTCAGAACTCAAACTACAGTTTTAGAAAAATTATTTGTGGCCAGCCTCAAAGTCTGGCTTTTTGTTAGAAGTAACTCATACAGAGCAAATTAGAAGACATTAAGTTGTCCTGATATAGTGTGGATATTAGTTTCTGCCCAAAAATCTCATGTTGAATTGTAATCTCCAGTGCTGGAGGTGGGGCCTGGTGAAAAGTGTTTGGATCATGGGGGCGGATCCCTCATGGCTTGGGTGCTGTCTTCATGATAGTGAGTTCTACCAAGATCTGCTCATTTAAAAGTTTGGCACCTCCCCCTCAAACACTCTTGCTTGCTTGCTTGCTCCTGCTTTGCCATGAGAAGTGCCTGCTCCTGCTTCATCATCTTCCATTACTGAAAGCTCCCTGAGGCTACACCAGAAGCCAAGCAGATGCCAGCATCATGCTTCCTGTAAAGCCTACAGAACTGTGAGTCAATTCAACTTCTTTTCTTTACAAATTACCCAGTCTTAGGTATTTCTTTACAGCAAAATTTCTTTCTAATACATTTATCCTTTAGGCATCTTCTGAAAATATTGTCCTGCTTGAGTTGTCATTTTGTATTTCACATTAGAAAATGAAAGTTAAAAGGACTGCCAATGAGATACCGTTAAGGGTTGAATTATCAAATCATATTCACAAAATCTAGAGAACTAGGCCAATATTACACTTGACTAAGAATTCAAAAGAAACAAAGGTGAAACATGGCAAAGTCTGGGACTAATGACACCCTGCACATTAGCATCCATCCTGCCCCAGACTTAATTTGTGAAATCTGAGTGATACCCATGTGGCATTACTGACACAAAGACAGCTGTTACGGTCATCAAACTGAATTTATACTCTGTTAATTATGAAGTGGACATGGCATTTTGTAGCAAGTCATGCTTCATAAATCTGCGAACTCCAGGTTTGTTTACCATTAACAACCTTCATAATCAAGATAAATTATTTTAAAAGCATCCAGAGATAAGAACTGTCCATTATTTTTCCACTTATGACTACTGTTATATTTAACATGTTTACTTAGAGAATTAATTAGGTCATTTTTCTCAAGTAAAGATGGATTATACTAGGAGAAAATATGATAGACCATATAACATAGAGCTTAGAGGTAAGCTAGTTCTAAGGTTGGTTTAGAGTCCCTATTGTAACACCATGGACCCAAGCACTTTCTTTTCTTCCGCTCTACAATTTCAATGTGCTGGCTTTAATCCTTAGGTTTATTTTCTCATGGTCAACAGAAGCTTACTGCAGCTCCAGGTATCACATCCACTTTTTATGGAAAATGAAAACCTTTCCCAGAAGTTTATCAGCAAACTTAACCTTGAGTCCCATTGACATAGGTTGTCACATGCCCACGGTCTCCTTGGGAAAGACTGACTATCTGGCATTTTCTACCTCTGTAGTGTGGAAAGTAGAATCTACCGGGAAAGAATAATAGGGCAAAGGATGGAGCAGCTATTGTTTAAGTAATGAAAAGTATTCTCCGCACCTTATACATTTTATTTCTAATGCAGATATAAAGAGCAAGACCATTGCTTTCCTACAACTCTGCACAAGTTCTTCTTAGCCCAGACTTAATCTCCTATACTGATGCTTGACAAAATTACATTGATAAAATGCCATTGTCTGGAGAATATTGAGAGTTACACATGAGAAATCATTCATTGAGTTAACTCAGAGTATCCCTAAATCAAATTAATCTTTCAGCTGAGCTGAAAAGCAAGTCCCAAAGATGGTTTGGAGAAATTTTTGGGATGGTGCTGTTCTATGGTTCTCATAAGTATTCACCATCACTATGAGAAGGTGTATAATTTAACAATCATGACATAGTGTATGTAACCCTATTCACATGTGAAAAGTAAAGTCTAGGTAGCATTATTTTCATTATTGAGCAAATTAAACCGAAAATACTTTAAACTCACAAAGTTGTTATGCTTTAGAATAGTAACACATGCATTTTAACCTAAGCAGGACATTTAGAAAAATTATTCAATTATCATTTTAAAAAGAAAATTTTAACACTTTCTTTCCTTCTCATTAATGTTTATGGCATCCTAACAACTTGATTAAAGCTCATTATCGTAACTTTTGCTCATATTAAAAGGAAAACTATCTAACTCTCCCTCCTCTAAAGCTGAGGTTTTCAGCTATACAGTAAAATTTTGGTTCAAGCTAAATAGTTGCCAAGGATACACAGCTGAAAACCATTACCTAGTGTAATAGTAATCATTCAACATATTGTTATTTTAATAAAAAATACTACGTTGATCAAATTATCAGCCAAAATAATTCTGCCTGATTTTCTTTAAGTAAATAATTGCCTGGCCTTGGGGTAATGCTTTGAGTTGATACCTGAATCCTGCCCTCATTTCATCAATTTCTACAGGGAAATAAAAGGAGAGAAAACTCTAGTTAATAGGCTATATATAATGACTTACTGGAGGTGAGAATGCGTAACTACCTTAATGTAGGTATGGTGGTAGAAATTCTGAAGCAAGTATAGTGGAGGGAAGGTTGTGCTATGCAAAATGACTTTAAGTTCTGACCTTCTAAAACCTTTGGGAACACTGAAGAAAAGATAGTATTTATGATTCAGTGAGAAAGTAGAAGAAACCACTGCTAGGCTCAGGAAAGATAAATGGAAAATCAGAAATGAAAACTATGGGTGAGACAAATATTGAGGTATCGAGTCTGGAATACAGAACTGCAAGGTAGAAGAATTAAATAATGGATTATTTGTATCTTACCTCTCCAGCTTCCTTTTATATATTCACTCTTTTGGTCTTTAAATATTGATAGCACTTTGATCCTGCATGTCTGATTCTTTATGGCTCCTTTAAACTACCATACGTACACTTGAAGCTCACTGCACAAAGAGGAATTTCCTTCCTCTCCTCTTTATGCAGTGAGCTTCAAGGTGAGAACTTCCAGCTGCTTAGTTCTGAACTCCTTTTACATTGCAAATCTGACCATGTCGCACGTTTGTTTAAATGACCTCAATAGATTTCCATTGGTTTTATGATAAAAACAAGAATTCAGAAAGTTACTTACAAGGCTCTGCACTATCTGGCTCTGTTCTATCTCCCCAGCTTTACCAGTCGCCATCTCTATCATCTGTTTCTCCTTCATTTTCTGTGCTCCTGCCTTGCTGGGTTCATTGTCTTCAATACCTACTTCGATGGCTTTGTACATGTTAGTTCTTCTCTTTGTTTTAGCTTATCTCATGTCTCCTTCAGATCTCTGCTCAGATTTCATCTCTCCTTTTCATAGCACTTATCAGAATTGTGATTCCATATTTGTGACTTATTCATTAATGCTAGTTGGAACCAGTGCTGAGTCTGTCTCTAAAAATCATAAAAGCCCAGTCATGTCTGGTAAACAATAAAGACAAGTCCAGTAAAAATATATTTGCAAGCAGTAGAGAGTATCTTTGGAGAGAACTCATATAGGTGATAGATTCCCAGTGGAGTTTGGATGGGCGACCCTTCCCCAAAGAGGCATATCTGAGTTACATGGAGTGGAGCTACCCCCTGCGGTTGCATATTCTAACGCACCTTCCTCCAGAGAAGTGTTCCAGTGGCTGTAGACACTATTCTAGGTGTGTTATTGTCTGCCAATGATGGAAGGATGGTTTATGCCTCAGGTGTGGGAAGGGAAAAATTCGTATCTTTTCCATTCTTCAGTCTCAGCTTCCTATTACACTAGAGAAAACAGAAAACAATCAGGAAATAACTTCTATCCCATCATCATATATTTGCATTTATATTCCTATACTCTGTAGTCCTTGCTGTTCTTATGGATAAAATTCTTTGCTTCTATCTAAGACTAACCCTCCTATTTGGTCACTTGATTTTATTCCCTTTTACTTAACATTCCTTCATTTATTTCCCCCTCTTAATTTCAGTATCTTTATTATTTTCCAGTATGCTGGCTCAACCCCACAGTCATAAAAACACATTGTAATATCAACCATGTTAAAAACAAAGCAAAACAACTTTCTTGACCCAATATTTATCTCCATATCCTCTAAAATTCTCTGCTCACTTGTACAACAAAATTCTTCACAAAGGCTGGCTATACTCTTGTCTCAAATTTCTCTCCTCCCATTTTCTCTCGAACCCTCTCCAAATAGTCTTTCACCAATGCTACTCCACTAAAACAGGTCTTATCAATGTCACCAAAGACTTTCAAATAATGATAAATCCATTCAATTAGCAGATCTCATCTTATTAAGACCATCACCTGGCTCATGTCTGTCATCCCAACACTTTGGGAGGTAGAGGCAGGCAAATCACATGAGGTCAGGAGTTCAAGAACAGCCTGACCAACATGGAGAAATCCTGTCTCTACTAAAAATACAAAAAATTAGCTGGGCGTGGTGGTGCATATCTGTAATCCCAGCTACTCGGGAGGCTGAGGCAAGAGAAGCCCTTGACCCTGGGAGGCAGAGGTTGTGGTGAGCTGAGATCGGGCCATTGCACTCCAGCCTGGGCAACGAGAACGAAACTCCATCTCAAAAAAAAAAAAAAAAAAGTTTTACACTTAATCCCTTCTTCACAAAATATGTTTTTCACATAGCTTCCATAGCACTATTTAGGGTTTCATTCTTTCCACACTGACTAATCCTGAGTCAGTTATTGGTTTCTTCTCCTTACCCTAATCTCTCAATTCTACAGTTCCACAGAGCTTGGTCGTTGGAGTTCTTCAGCCTACACTAGGGGGATCTCATCTAATCTCACAGCTTTAAACACTATCTAAAATACATCACAGATTTCCAAATTTATACTCAGGAGCAGTTATATATTAACCTACTTTTCGACATCTCCACCTGTTTCTTTTTTAGACAGTTCAAACTTAAGAAGTCAAAAATCAAACTACTGGAATTCTTATTTCTCCAAACTATTTCCACCACAGCAGCCTAGGACCTATAGAGATTTATTTATTTATTTATTTATTTATTTATTTATTTATTTATTTATTGAGATGTAGTCTCGCTTTGTCACCCAGGCTGGAGCACAGTGGCACGATCTGGGCTCACTGCAGACTCTGCCTCCTGGGTTCAAGTGATTCTCCTGCCTCAGCTTCCAGGGTAGCTAGGATTATAGGCGCCTGCAACTACACCTGGCTAATTTTTGTATTGTTAGTAAAGACAGGGTTTCACCATGTTGGCCAGGGTGGTCTTGAACTCCTGATATCAGGTGATCCACCTGCCTTGGCCACCCAAAGTGCTGGGATTACAGGCGTGAGCCCCTATGCCAGGCTGAGATCCCTTTAAAATATGTCAGTTTATGCTATTCCTCTGCTCAAAACTCTCCAACTGCTTTCCTGTTTCACCTATAGTAAGATTTAAAATATTTACAGTGACTTACAGATATTCACATCAATCATCTGCTCCCTTTTCCTTTTCTGGCTTTGTGTCCTATCACTGTGTTTTAACTGTTTTTTTCAATTCTGTCTTGTCTATTTTGTGGTCATTCATCACAAGGCCAAATTAACACTCAAAGTTGTTTATATCTGTCCTGTGATCTAGCTTTCACAGTGCATGAAAATCATATCACCAACCTTATAACCAATCCCAGGTCTGTACCCCCAACACCTCCTTATCTGTCACACATCAAGCCAGTATTTCTTCTGCACTAAATCAACCCAGAATCAGATACCAGACAACTAAGGGCAACGCTATGCCCAAAATCCCACTACAACTATTCAAACTAGCAGGTCCTAAGCTTTTTACCCCACCCTGCCTTGCCTTTATCATGGAAATCCCAATAAAACTCTGGCCAGTGCCTTCCCCTTGTTCCTTCTTCTGCCTCCTGAACAAACCTGGTGCTTCCCTTTGTGGCCCTATGTGGCAAGTTATGCTCCCTTCTCTCTGGAACTGTAAGTAATATATATATAATATATACTATATCATATATAGTATATATATTATATATAATATGTATTATAAAATATATAATACATATATAATATATAATGTATATTTTATATATTATATATTTATAATATATAATATATAATATATTTAATATAAATATTATAAATATATAATATATTTAATATAAAATATATATTATATATTATATAAAATATATATGAATATGTATTAAATATATATATTATATATTAAATATATAATTTATATTTTATGTAATACATATTGTATATTTAAATATTAGCCTTTCTGTTTTCTCACTTGGTAACCTAGAAAAATTAAGATCCAAGCACAAATATCCCTGTTCCTCTCTCTCTCTTTCCTGTCCGGCCTCACTGGTTGATCTCTTTACTGTTTCTCAAATGAACCAAGCATGTTCTCTCAGAACATTTGTCTAGCTTTTTTCTTTGCCTGGAATTCTTTTCCTACAGTTATTCGCGTGATTCAAGCCTTTGTTTTCTTCAGGACTTGTTCAAATGCCATCTGATCAAGGTATTCACTGACTACCATTTATTTTTACTTATTTATGTATTTATTATTTATTTATTAAACAGCTCTCACTCTATTACCGAGGCTGGAATGCAGTGGTGCCATCATAGCTCACTGCAGCCTCAACTCCTGGGCTCAAGCAATCTTCCTGCCTCGGCTTCTTGAGTCAATGGAACTGCAAGCACATGCCACCACAGCTAGCTTTTGTAGAGATGAGGTCTCACGGTGTGGCCCAGGCTGGTCTTGGACTCCTGGTGTCTAGCAATCTTCTTGCCTCCACCTCCTAAAGTGTTGGGGTTACAGGCATGAGCCACTGCATAGGCCAGTTTCATAAAAGCACTTTCCCTTCAGCTCCCCTCACCCTGTGTTGACACTCTGGTCTCCTTTGTTTGCTTTGTTTTCCCATAGAATTTACCACCACCTGGGCTAGGTGGAGTGGCTCACACCTATAATCCCAGCACTTTGGGAGGCCAAGGCGGGCCGATTGTCTGAGGTCGGGAGTTCGAGACCAGCTGGCCAGCATGGTGAAACCCCGTCTCTAGTAAAAATACAAAACTAGGACCGGGCGTGGTGGCTTACGCCTGTAATCCCAGCACTTTTGGGGGCCGAGGCAGGCGGATCATGAGGTCAGGAGATCGAGACCATCCTGGCTAACGCGGTGAAACCCCGTCTCTACTAAAAATACAAAAAATTAGCCAAGTGTGGTGCCAGGCGCCTGTAGTTCCAGCTACTCGGGAGGCTGAGGCCGGAGAATGGCGTGAACCCGGGAGCCGGAGCTTGCAGTGAGCCAAGATCGCGCCACTGCACTCCAGCCTGGGCAACAGAGCGAGACTCCGTCTCAAAAAAAAAAAAAAAAAAAAAACAACAACAAAACTGAGTGTGGTGGCAGGCGCCTGTAATCCCAGCTACTTGGGAAGCTGAGGCAGGAGAATCCCTCAAACCTGGGAGACAGAGTTTGCAGTGAGCCGTGATCACGCCATTGCATCCCAGCCTGGGTGACAGAGCGCGAGACTCTGTCTCAAAAAAAAAAAAAAAGGATCTACCACCACCTGAAATACTATCTATTTGGTTTTCTAGAAAAATAACTAAGACATAAGCTCTACAAAGATAAAATAATAATTCACCATATATCTGCAGGGCCTAGGAGAGTATTTGAAAGAAAATCAGCATCTAAGAAACATTTATTGATCGAGTGAATGAATGAAGGAAATGAATTAATTTGACCACTGCCAGGTTGGTCCAGGGGCGGTGTACAAGGTGATCAGAAATTTAAGGTTAATGTTTGTCACTTTGTATTTCTGTTGTAACAGTCCCGCCTTGCCGCTGCCCCATTGCCCATAGAGACATATGCTTCAATCTGATTTGGGAGGGATTTGAATATGTCTAAATGTGAAAGAAAGAATCCCATTTACATAAAAAGTATATGATTCCTATGATTCCCCTTATAAAGGAATAATTGATAGCAAAAAAGAATAATACAAAAGAGAGACAGTCACTCTGGGACTACCCTGCACTGCCTGATAGAGCGGCAGGAGTGTCCAGTAGGACCCCATGGGACCCAGATGACATGGGGACAATATCAGTTAACAAGCATTCTTACTGTGTACAGAAATATCACGTATGGTGAAAACAAAAGCCTGACTCAAGTTCTGAGACTACATGACCTATTGAGGGCTTCACTTTTCTCTCAGTAAGAGTGCCTGCCTCTCCGTCATATGGAGACACATAAACTGTGCTGATCTTTTCTTTCAAATATTTATACATTGATTTATATGTAGTTGTACTGGTATTCTTTATAGATGTTAGCAAATTTTGTCAATGTTTCACTGAGATACAAAATTTAGTATTTGGATTATTCTCCTCCCCTTTCTCATGTAAGAAATATTTTCTGGTCTTGATAACTTATACTGGCCTCAAAAGATATATATTTTTGTAGGTTATCTCTAACCACATATTTTACATATGAACACTGAGTGTTTCTATAGATGAATATGCAGATAGGCTTTTTGATGGTTGCGGTCTTCCATTGTTTCTCAGTTCCTCACTAAAACCTAAAACAAAGGCGAGTAAGTGCCACTACCCCCTTTGTTTATATGATGTCTGCAGTCTACACTTGACCTTTAAAACAAATTAAAAATACTTATGTTTGCCAGGCATCGTTTGGCACTACTTTATGGCAGGAAGCAAAAAAAAAAAAAAAAAAAAAGGATACATCTATGTTATTATTCAATTGATATAGTTTTTGGCATTTTAAAATTACATTATTTAGAAATCTAAATTAAAATGTAAACACAAAAAGCTGATTAGCTGAAAAGAGGAAACGACAAATTGATGTAACAAGCAGTATCAGCCATTATGGAGCCTGGGCTTAGTTATTCATTTCCTCAACTCTCTTGTAGGTCTGTATGCCCCTACTTTGGTTTCCTAATTTAGAGGTTGTCTGGTTCTCTCCACGAACATCTCCACTGTCTTTCCCTTTCAGTGTATCTTTAATACAGCTCCTAGAAAAATCATTCTACATCACTGTAGTAAACATGCATGTCTCTGCTAAAAATTCTTTGATAATGCACCATTGTCAATCAAATAAAGCCCCATTTCCTAGCATGAAATTCAAAGCTTTCCCGACTTCACCCCACTGAACTTTTATCTCTTGGTACTATTATCCCTCTGTGTTACTCTTTCCTCAAACCAGGATATGCATTTTTCTCTCTCGATGACCTAAACTTTTTTCAAAAATCTCTGTGCTATGTCCCTGCTGTTTTCTCTGCCTAGAATGTCTAAGTCCTGTTCTTCCTTTAAAATTGCTACCTCTTTCATGAAGTTTTTCTAACTACCTGGGGTTGGAATTAATTTTCTATAGCATTTTAATAGCACTTCCAACATTTATTATTTTATCTCCGTTGTTTATTTCCATTGTGTTGAAAGATAAATTTAGATACCATAAAGTTGTAAAGAGTAGATCTGAGCAGACGTTGATTTGTAAATGGGGCAGCCTCAAGATTACAGGCAGTTTGGGGCTCCAGCAAGGAGGCAGGGTACAGAATGGGTCAGAAGGTTTTTATAAGACGAACACTGAAGCAAGGTAAAAAAAAAAAAAAAAAATTTTTTTTTTTTGATTAATGAAAGTATTGCAAATAGCCTTATTTAGATCGTTCCAGTAGAAAGTCCTTAGTTTAGAAGTTAGTTGACTGGTCTAGATTGTTAAGGTTAAGTTTTGTTGTGCCTTTTGTATTTTTTAAGCACATGAAATTTTTCTTATTGGGAAATAATTTTAAACCTGTAGAGAAATTGCAAGTATATTACACAGAACTCTGGTATGATCTTGACTTAGATTTACCAGTTGTTAATATTTTGCTAATTTGCTTTATCATTCCTTTTTTAAAAAATGTTTTTTTTTTTTTATTATTATACTTTAAGTTCTAGGGTACATGTGCACAACGTGCAGGTTTGTTACATATGTATACTTGTGCCATGTTGGTGTGCTGCACCCATCAACTCGTCAGCACCCATCAACTCGTCATTTACATCAGGTATAACTCCCAATGCCATCCCTCCCCCCTCCCCCCTCCCCATAATAGGCCCCGGTGTGTGATGTTCCCCTTCCCGAGTCCAAGTGATCTCATTGTTCAGTTCCCACCTATGAGTGAGAACATGCAGTGTTTGGTGTTCTGTTCTTGCGAGTTTGCTGAGAATGATGGTTTCCAGCTGCATCCATGTCCCTACAAAGGACACAAACTCATCCTTTTTTTATGGCTACATAGTATTCCATGGTGTATATGTGCCACATTTTCTTAATCCAGTCTGTCACTGATGGACATTTGGGTTGATTTCAAGTCTTTGCTATTGTGAATAGTGCTGCAATGAACATACGTGTGCATGTGTCTTTATAGCAGCATGATTTATAATCCTTTGAGTATATACCTAGTAATGGGATGGCTGAGTCATATGGTATTTCTAGTTCTAGATCCTTGAGGAATCGCCATACGGTTTTCCATATGGTTGAACTAGTTTACAATCCCACCAACAGTGTAAAAGTGTTCCTATTTCTCCACATCCTCTCCAGCACCTGTTGTTTCCTGACTTTTTAATGATTGCCATTCTAACTGGTGTGAGATGGTATCTCACTGTGGTTTTCATTTGCATTTCTCTGATGGCCAGTGATGATGAGCATTTTTTCATGTATCTGTTGGCTGTATGCATGTCTTCTTTTGTTACACTGAGTTGTATTTCTGTTTGCTTACAAGGAACCCAGGGCACTGGGGCTGCCTCAGCCTAGTTGCCGCTCAACTAATGTTTTTAACAACTGTTTATCACATTTCTTGTTAACCAACATGCTTAACCAATGACTTTTTCTAATTCATAGCTATCCCTTCTGCAGTACAAGTTTAGACCCTTGAATGTGCAAAACCCTTAAATATTTATCAAACCAGTGTTGATATACTTATAGTTAATATGATGAAGTTAAGTAATCTTTCCTCTGTTCATGGCATCCATATGTTTGATTTTTTTTTTTTTTTTTCTTTCCTGTCTTTGAAACAGCCTGGCAAGGAATTAGTGCATACATCTCAGTGACAGGCCTTCTGTCAACATTTTCTCACAGAGATCTAATTTTGAATTTTTAATTTCTCAGTTTAGTGCAGTATATTGAATAAAGCTAAATTTTTGTGCACAAATAAGAATCTTATTTATAAATTAGAATTATGAATTGGAATTAGAGTTATTTTAGAAAATTAGAATTTTATTTATAAATCAATACAAATCAAAATAACACCCACAGATGGTGGTCTCTTTGTTATATTTCTTACTTTTGGTCTGAGTTTCCTCCTCCATAATATGATGTGGATGATTCCTGCAGTCATTTCCAACCTGTGCCTTCTAATATATTTTTGCCTATATTAATATCATCCGTGAAGACTCAGTCTAATTTTGCCACTTTTATTCTTATATTTTACAGTTAGTATTAAAATTGAGTAAGCAATCTGTGATAGTAACACTGCATCCATGAAAGAAATAATCACGTTATTAACCATAATCTCTTTTTCTCTGGACAACAACAGATGGACTCTCAGGTAGGAGCACTATTCCACATCCATCCTGGATGTAAAAGATACCTTGCCAGCATCACTTCTCATCTGTGTTGAGAACTGAATGAAATTATGGATGTAAAACTGCTTAGTAAGGTCTAAAGCTCTAGTCACATCCAGAGGTTAGTTATTATTAGTTTTGTCACTGGATTGACAGTGTGATTATAAGGCCATGACATTTTTGTTTTAAACAAATTTACTAGCAATTAAACATCTGAATGCATTTTTTGCTTCTTCAAATAATATTTGGGAAGTTATCCACTAAGTCCAGTGATGCTGCTTTTGCTCTAACATGGTTTCAAATCCATTCAAAAATAGAGAAAGAAAACAATAGAACGAATAAGATCTATTTGATAGCACAACAGATGATAGTCAATGATAACTTAATTATATATTTTAAAATAGTATAATTGTATTGTTTGTAACTCAATGGGTAAATGCATGAGGAGATGGATACCTCCTTCTCCACAATGTGCTTATTTTACATTACATTGCCTATATAAAAACAGCTTATGAAATACAAACTACCATCAGAGAATACTATAAACACCTCTACACAAATAAACTAGATAATCTAGAAGAAATGGATAATTTCCTGGACACTTACACTCTTCCAAGACTAAACCAGGAAGAAGTTGAATCCCTGAATAGACCAATAGCAGGCTCTGAAATTGAGGCAATAATTAATAGCCTACCAACTAAAAAAAGTCCAGGACCAGATGGATTCACAGCTGAATTCTACCAGAGGTACAAGGAGGAGCTGGTACCATTCCTTCTGAAACTATTCCAATCAATAGAAAAAGAGGGAATCCTCCGTAACTCATTTTCTGAGGCCAACATCATCCTGATACCAAAGCCTGGCAGAGACACAACAAAAAAAGAGAATTTTAGAACAATATCCCTGATGAACATCGATGCAAAAATCCTCAATAAAATACTGGCAAACCGGATTCATCAGCACATCAAAAAGCTTATCCACCATGATCAAGTGGGCTTCATCCCTGGGATGCAAGGCTGGTTCAACATTCGCAAATCAATAAACATAATCCAGCATATAAACAGAACCAAAGACAAGAACCACATGATTATCTCAATAGATGCAGAAAAGGCTTTTGACAAAATTCAACAGCCCTTCATGCTAAAAACGCTCAATAAATTCGGTATTGATGGAACGTACCTCAAAATCATAAGAGCTATTTATGACAAACCCACAGCCAATATCATACTGAATGGGCAAAAACTGGAAAAATTCCCTTTGAAAACTGGCACAAGACAGGGATGCCCTCTCTCACCACTCCTATTCAACATAGTGTTGGAAGTTCTGGCTAGGGCAATCAGGCAAGAGAAAGAAATCAAGGGTATTCAGTTAGGAAAAGAAGAAGTCAAATTGTCCCTGTTTGCAGATGACATGATTGTATATTTAGAAAACCCCATTGTCTCAGCCCAAAATCTCCTTAAGCTGATAAGCAACTTCAGCAAAGTCTCAGGATACAAAATTAATGTGCAAAAATCACAAGCATTCTTATACACCAGTAACAGACAAACAGCCAAATCAGGAATGAACTTCCATTCACAATTGCTTCAAAGAGAATAAAATACCTAGGAATCCAACTTACTAGGGATGTAAAGGACCTCTTCAAGGAGAACTACAAACCACTGCTCAGTGAAATAAAAGAGGACACAAACAAATGGAAGAACATACCATGCTCATGGATAGGAAGAATCAATATCGTGAAAATAGCCATACTGCCCAAGGTAATTTATAGATTCAATGCCATCCCCATCAAGCTACCAATGAGTTTCTTCACAGAATTGGAAAAAACTGCTTTAAAGTTCATATGGAACCAAAAAGGAGCCCGCATCTCCAAGACAATCCTAAGTCAAAAGAACAAAGCTGGAGGCATCACACTACCTGACTTCAAACTATACTACAAGGCTACAGTAACCAAAACAGCATGGTACTGGTACGAAAACAGAGATATAGACCAATGGAACAGAACAGAGTCCTCAGAAATAATACCACACATCTACAGCCATCTGATCTTTGACAAACCTGAGAGAAACAAGAAACGGGGAAAGGATTCCCTATTTAATAGATGGTGCTGGGAAAACTGGCTAGCCATAAGTAGAAAGCTGAAACTGGATCCTTTCCTTACTCCTTATACGAAAATTAATTCAAGATGGATTAGAGACTTAAATGTTAGACCTAATACCATAAAAACCCTAGAGGAAAACCTAGGTAGTACCATTCAGGACATAGGCATGGGCAAAGACTTCATGTCTAAAACACCAAAAGCAACGGCAGCAAAAGCCAAAATTGACAAATGGGATCTAATTAAACTAAAGAGCTTCTGCACAGCAACAGAAACTACCATCAGAGTGAACAGGCAACCTACAGAATGGGAGAAAATTTTTGCAATCTACTCATCTGACAAAGGACTAATATCCAGAACCTACAAAGAACTCAAACAAATTTACAAGAAACAAGCAAACAACCCCATCAAAAAGTGGGCAAAGGATATGAACAGACATTTCTCAAAAGAAGACATTCATACAGCCAACAGACACATGAAAAAATGTTCAGCATCACTGGCCATCAGAGAAATGCAAATCAAAACCACAATGAGATACCATCTCACACCAGTTAGAATGGCAATCATTAAAAGGTCAGGAAACAACAGGTGCTGAAGAGGATGTGGAGAAATAGGAACACTTTTACACTGTTGGTGGGATTGTAAACTAGTTCAACCATTATGGAAAACAGTATGGCGATTCCTCAAGGATCTAGAACTAGATGTACCATATGACCCAGCCATCCCATTACTGGGGATATACCCAAAGGATTATAAATCATGCTGCTATAAAGACACATGCACACGTATGTTCATTGCGGCACTATTCACAATAGCAAAGACTTGGAATCAACCCAAATGTCCATCAGTGACAGACTGGATTAAGAAAATGTGGCACATATACACCATGGAATACTATGTAGCCATAAAAAAGGATGAGTTTGTGTCCTTTGTAGGGACATGGATGCAGCTGGAAACTATCATTCTTAGCAAACTATCACAAGAACAGAAAACCAAACACCGCATGTTCTCACTCGAACAATGAGATCACTTGGACTCGGGAAGGGGGACATCACACACCAGGGCCTATTATGGGGAGGGGGGAGGGATTGCATAGGATTTATACCTGATGTAAATGACGAGTTGATGGGTGCAGCACAGCAACGTGGCACAAGTATACATGTGTAACAAACGTGCACGTTATGCACATGTACCCTAGAACTTAAAGTATAATAATAAAAAAAAAAAATTAAAAAAAAACAGCTTATGTACTCCATAAATATATCCACCTATTCTGTACCAAACAAATTAAAAATACAAATAAAAGTATTTTTTTTCAAAAAAGAGAAACATTGATAAAGGGTTCACTAAATATACTGTGATTTTAATGAAAACTAGTTGTCAATATGGTACACTCACACACGTAAAACCTACACAGTGCTAAATACATAATTTGGGACAATTGGATATTTAATAAAGAATAGAGTAGATGGGGACACTTAGTTTAACTTCACAAAAAAGGGAATGTCTGGCATTTTTTAAACCTTCTGATGTGACGCAATAAGAACTATACAGTGCAACAGATGACATATTCTTGCCAAAAACTTGAACATGTATTAGCATCTAGATCTAAATCCCAAAGTAAAAGATACACGAAGGAGAGAGGAACATCAAATGGTAAGATAATACAGTCAGTCAAATCTATAATTTAGAAATATTTAGAGAATAACCTTATTTTAACAAACAAAGGGACTAGAAAAAAATGAGATAATTTTAATAGATTAAAACAGATTTAAGTGACACATCAACAAAACATTAAGTGTTGAACTTGTTTGTACTCTAAAACTATTAAAAGAAACTTATGAGACAGTCAAGGATAGTTGAACACTGATGGGGTAGTTGATAATCTTAATACATTATTTTTGTTTTGAATTTACATTTAATGATGGTTTTGTGATTATGTTACAAAAGGGCATGTATCTTTTAGCAGTACATACAGAAATATTTACTAATAAAATGTTATAGGCTGGGCGTGGTAGCTCATGCCTATAATCCCAGCATTTTGGGAGGCCGAGGCAGGTGGATCACGTGAGGTCAGGAGTTCGAGACCAGCCTGACCGACACAAAAAAATTAGCTGGGCATGGTGGCGTGGACCTGTAGTCCCAGCTCCTTGGGAGGTTGAGCAGGAGAATCCCTTGAACCCAGGAGGCAGAGGTTGCAGTGAGCTGAGATGGCACCACTGCACTCCAGCCTGGGCAACAAGAGCAAAACTCTGTTATTTAAAAAAAAAAAAAAAAGTTACAATCTGGATTTTGCTTTTACTGCCTCCACAACATGAAGTAGAGTATAATATGGAAAGAAGTAAGAGGTGAAGCAAGAATGGCAGAATATTGTAATTGATGAGACTAAGTTATCTGTAAATTAGTGCTAATTATACTATTGCTTTCAATTTTGTGTATAATTGAAATTTTTCATAATAAAAAGTTTAAAATAAGAAAATAAGGCAAACATGTAAACAGAAATAAGAGACTATTTCTGGTCCTCACAATATCCTAGCTTATCAACATAGCCCAGCTGCTATCTTGCCCTTAGGTTACATGAGATATCCTCAAACTGCTTTTTCTTTAAATTAAACTTGCATGAAGATTGTCTTTGCAACAAAAATCTCTAATACATATAATCAGCCAAAAAGAATGCCAATAGCTTTTTAAGAAGAAATATTAAAGAACTGAAAATGTTTTAATCTACTTTAAAAATACCTTGTAAAAGACATGCTTTATATAGGCATCACTGCTTCCATTCAAGTGTCAATGATTGTCTTAGATTAAGTTTTCTGTGCTATATGCTGGACATATGTATAATCTAAAATAAATAAAACAGACTATTGGAGAAGTGTCACTAAGAAAAAAAAATTAGCAAGAAACACTAAAATTATGTCAGTGATTCTCAACCAAGGGTGATTTTGCCCCAGAAGGGACATTTGGCAATGTCTATAGATATTTCTGATTATCACAATTTGAAGGATGTGGGGTTGGAAGAGGAGGTGTTTTTGGCATCTAGTAGATTATATTACTTCGTTTTCATGCTGCTGATAAAGACATACCCAAGACTGGGTAATTTGTAAAGAAAAAGAGGTTTAATAGATTCACAGTTCCACATGGCTGGGGAGGCCTCACAGTCATGGTGGAAGGTGAAAGTCACATTTTATATGGTGGCAAGGAAGAGAAAATGAGAGCCAAATGAAAGAGGTTTCCCCTTATAAAACCATCAGACTCATGAGACTTATTCACTATCAGGAGAACAGTATGGAGGAATCTGCCCCCATGATTCAATTGTCTCCCACCTGGTCCCTCCTGCAACATGTGGGAATTATGGAAGCTACAATTCAAGATGGTATTTGGGTTGGGACAGAGCCAAACCATATCACTGTGCTCTGGGACCTCCCAAATCTCATGTTCTCACATTTCAAAACCAATCATGCCTTCTCAGCAGTCTCCTAAAGTCTTAACTCATTTCAGCATTATCTCAAAAGTCCACAGTCCGAAGTCTCCTTTAAGGCAAGGCAAGCCCCTTCCCACTAGGAGCCTGTAAAATCAAAAGCAAGTTAGTTACTTCCTCGATACAATGGGGGTACAGGCATTGGATAAATACCCCCATTCCAAATGGAAAAATTGGCCAAAACAAAGGGGCTGAAGGCACCATGCAAGTCCAAAATCCAGTGAGGCAGCCAAATCTTAAAACTCCAAAATGATCTCCTTTGACTCCATGTCTCACCTCCAGGTCACATTGATGCAAGAGGCGGGTTTCCATGATGACAGCTCTTCCCCTGTCACTTTGCAAGGTATAGCCCCTTTCCTGGCTGCTTTTGTGGGCTGTCATTGAATGTCTGTGGCTTTTTCAGGTGCATGGTGCAAGCTATCAGTGGATCTACTATTCTGGGATCTCAAGGACAGTGACCTTCTCACAGCTCCACTAGGCAGTGCCCCAATGGGGACTTTGTGTGGGAACTTCAACCCCACATTTCCCTTTAGCACTGCCCTAACAGAGGTTCTGTTAAGGCAGGTTCTAACTGAGGTTCTAACAGGGCACAACCCCTGCAGCGATCTTCTGCCTTTCAGACATTTCCATACCTCTTCTGAAATCTAGGTGGAGGTTCCCAAACCTCAATTCTTCTATGCACTCACAGGCTCAACACCATGTGGAAACTGCCAAGGCTTAAGGCTTGCACCCTCTGACTTAGCTATACCTTGGCCACAGACTTGGCTATACCTTGGCCACTGTTAGCCATGGCTAGAGCATCTGGGATGCAGGGCACCAAATCCCTAGGCTGCGCATAGCAAGGAGGCCCAGGGCCCAGCCCACAAAACCATTTTTTCCTCCTAGGCCTCCAGGCCTGTGATGGGAGGGGCTGCCATAAAGGTCTCTGACATGCCCTGGAGACATTTGTCCAATTGTCTTGTTGATTAACATTTGGCTGCTTGTTACTTATGCAAATTTCTACAGCCAGCTTGAATTTCTCCTCAGAAAAATTAAGAAGTGGGTTTTTCTTTTCTATCACGTAGTCTGCCTGCAAATTTTCCAAACTTTTATGACTCTGTTTCCCTATTAAAACTGAATGCTTTTAACAGCACCCAAGTCACCTTTTGAAAGCTTTGCTGCTTAGAGATTTATTCTACCAGAAACCCTAAATCAGTTCCCTCAAGTTCAAAGTTCTACAAATCTCTAGGGCAGGGGCAAAATGCTGCCAGTCTCTTTGCTAAAACATAGCAACAGTCACATTTACTCCTCTTCCCAGTAAGTTCCTCATCTCCATCTGAGACTACTTCAGCCTGGATTTCATTGTTCATATCAATATCAGCATTTTGGTCAAAGCCATTCAACAAGTCTCTAGGAAGTTCCAAACTTTCCCACATTTTCCTGTCTTTTTCTGACCCCTCCAAACCGTTCCAACCTCAGTGCCTGTTACCCAGTTCCAAAGTTGATTCCACATTTTTGGGTATCTTCACAGCATCACCCCACTCTACTGGTAAGAATTTACTGTATTTGTCCATTTTCATGCTGCTGATAAAGACATACCTAAGGCTGGGTAATTTATAAAGAAAAAGAGGTTTAGTGAACTCACAGTTCCATGTGACTAGGGAGGCCTCACAATCATGGCAGAAGGTGAAAGATTCATCTTACATGGGGGCATGGAAGAGAGAATGAGAGCCAAGTGAAAGGTGTTTCCTCTTATAAAACCATCAGATTTCATGAGGTTTATTCACTAACACAAGAACAGTATCAGGGAAACTGCCCCCATGATTCAGTTATCTCCCACTGGATCCCTGCCACAATATGGGGGAGTTATGAAAGCTCTAATTCAAGCTGAGGTTTGGGTGGGGGCACAGCCAAACCTCATCATAGATAAAGGTCAGAGATACTGCTAAACATCTTAAAATGAACAGAATAGCCTCACTTCCTCCTTTCCCAAACACAACCTAAAATTATGAGGTTTAAAGTGTCTATCTTGCAAAATCCTGAATTAAATCACACAAGTAAGAAAAATTGATGTTCTGTTGAGATATTGTTAATCTTTACCTTAATATTTTATTTTTAGTATAACATAATAGTGAAGTCTAATTTGAAAAAATATGAGACAGACATTCCCACAATTTCTTCATTTATTGTAGCACTTCTATTTACATTGTATACATTATATATAAAAATATAGAAAAAATATGTTTTTCTAGTTTTAATTAAATTTTTGGGATACACTATATCCCTAAAAATATCAGTCAATAGTGAATGCTTTTCTAGCAAATCTAAAAATGTTTTTTTTCTGTTTTAAAAATTATCTTTTCACTCATTTGAAGTGACTGATTCTTTGCTAGTGAAACGAGTTATAAATAGTAATTTTTCTATCTGTCAAAGTTATAGGTATTTACTATATTAATTTTCAGCTGAACTAGAACATGGGTTATCAAAAATCTGAAAATATGTATATTAGATATTCCTAGTGGATTTTTTTTATTATTTTTAAGTCTCTAGGCAAGTACCATAATAATAATTTGATTAATATCCAAGTCGCCTGAAAAGTGATCTCCTATTGTAACAACAGTATAGATTTTTGTCTCTATGAACCATCAGTTTTTATTAAGAAAAGTAAATGTCTTACTTAAAAATCCAATAGGTTTTCAGATATTAAAAGAAAAAAATAGGCCGGGCGCGGTGGCTCAAGCCTGTAATCCCAGCACTTTGGGAGGCCGAGGCGGGTGGATCACGAGGTCAGGAGATCGAGACCATCCTGGCTAACATGGTGAAACCCCGTCTCTACTAAAAATACACACACAAAAAAAACTAGCCGGGCGTGGTGGCGGGCGCCTGTAGTCCCAGCTACTCGGAGGCTGAGGCGGGAGAATGGCGTGAGCCCGGGAGGTGGAGCTTGCAGTGAGCCGAGATAGCGCCACTGCACTCCAGCCTGGGTGACAGAGCGAGACTCCGTCTCAAAAAAAAAAAAAAAAAAAAAGAAAAAAATAATATTTTTTTCCTAATTATAAGTATCAGAATAAATATATTCTCCCTGTTATAAAAATACCATTTACTGGCACAGGGAGTGTGGAATCTTTTAAAATCTTAGAAGAGTTACAAAATAATTTATAAAAATATGCAATGCATTTGAAAGACATACCCAAAAGATATTTTACTCATACCTTCTCTTATAATTTTTTAAAGAGACTCTGTTGCCCAGGCTGCAGTGCAGTGACAGGACATGGCTTATTGTTACCTCGAACCCCTGGGCTCATGTGATCCTCCTGCCTCAGCCTCTGGAGTAGGAGGCACTACACATAGGGGCAGCCATGCTTGGCTAACTTATTAATTTTTTTGTGTGGGAACAGGGTTGTCACGATGTTGCCCAGGCTGGTCTTGAAGCTTCGGCCTCAAGCAATCCTCCCATCTTGGCCTCCCAAAGTGCTGGGATTACACAGATGAGCCAGCACACTTGGCCCTACTTCTTTAATTTTCTCAAAATTCTTTTTCCAAACTGCTTATCAGGCATTGTAGATCTCTGTTTTCTTGTGAATATGCCGTTAAATTTTAGATGTATCTTTTCTTTTCTTTTTTGTAAATGGTACTGCCAGATTGTATTTTATTATTCAATGTATCTTTTCCTTTCAACAGTTGAATTTAGTTCATTTACTTTTTAAAATAAATAGTATGTTATTATTTGCATTTATTTTTACCACTTCACTGTGTACTTTTTCTGTTTTTCTTTGGTGTTTCCTCCTCATTTTCTTTTTGCATTTTTTAAATTTATGTTTTAGTTAAAATATGATATTAATCAATTTATGTATTCTGGAACAACAAAAGGACCTTAGAAAATTTTATAACCTACCAGTCCTACATGTCATTAATTTCAAAATTGTCATTCTAATGTTTTTTTTTTTGTTTTTTTTTTTTGTTTTTTTTTAAACCTCATCTAGGTGGCCTAAATAACAGAAATGTATTGTCTTTTTAGAGTTTTGGAGTCCAGAATCAAGGTGTCAGCAGAATTGGTTTCTTCCAAGGAGACCCTCTGTTCCAGTCCTCTCTCCTTGGCTCGTAGATGGCTCTGTGTCTTTGCATCCTCTTCCCTTTGTGTGTATCTCTAGGTCTAAATTTCCCTTTTTTATAAAGATTCCAGTCATATTGGATCGGGGCCCACCCTGTTGACCTCATTTTAACTTGATTATTTCTGTAATGATCCTATCTCCAAATAAGGTACACAGAAGGATTGGAACTTCCACATACAAATCAGGGGAGACACAGTTCAACTAATAATACTCCCAAAGTTAGACATTATTATTGTAACAATTACATATTTTTATTCTGGATGTTTTACTTTACCCATATTTATCATAAAATAAAATGTTAGATTCTGAAATATTTCTTTTTGGATTTGATTACTTCTCAAAACAAGTTCTTTTAGTGAGGTTCTATTTGTGATAAACTATCCACCTTTATCTTAAAATGTCATTACTTTGCCCTAGTTCTTGAATGATAGTTTATCTATGTACCCAATTCTAGGTTGACAGTTACTCATTTTCAGAAGTTTGAAGATACTGTTCTACTGTCTTTTGGCTTCCTTTGTTGCTGTGGAAAGTCTCATCGGTCCCATCTTTATTTCTATGTGCATATTACAGCTTTTCCCATAATTGCTTTGAAAATCTTCCCCCCCATTCTTGTTTCTGAATTTTTATTGTTAAGAGTTTAGGTTGGGGTTAGTTTTCATTTATCCAGCTTTGCATTTGTTGAGCATCCCGGAACCTGAAGAATCAGATCTCTTATTAATTCTAGAAGTTCTCAGATATTATTTCTTTAAAAATTTTGCTTCTCTCCTTTAAAATTCTCCTCTTTGTACTGGAAGGCATATCTCACTGTATCCCTCATGACTCTTAATCTTTTTCATATTTTCCATCTGTTTTTCTGTGACTCTGGAATTATTCTTTACCTTCTTGGGAAATCAGCTCTGTATTTGTATTGATTGAATTTCATCTAATATAAGAATTTTTGGTAAAGTTTTTCTTTTTTTATTATTATTATACTTTAAGTTCTAGGGTACATGTGCACCACGTGCAGGTTTGTTACATATGTATACATGTGCCATGTTGGTGTGCTGCACCCATCAACTCGTCAGCACCCATCAACTCGTCATTTACATCAGGTATAACTCCCAATGCAACCCCTCCCCCCTCCCCATAATAGGCCCCGGTGTGTGATATTCCCCTTCCCGAGTCCAAGTGATCTCATTGTTCAGCTCCCACCTATGAGTGAGAAGATGCAGTGTTTGGTTTTCTAAGTTTTTCAAGAAAATTATTCTCCATAAATTTTCATTAATCTTTGCAGGGCTTTGCAGGGCTCAGGACAAGTCTATAAATAAAGGCCTAATTATCTTATGTCTACATATTTAAACATCATAAATTGAGTCATTAAATATCTTCTCTATTCCAGTCTTGACTATTAAACCTTCATAATGACATGGAAGGTAAGGTTCGAATTTAGAATTGTACTTTTCACATATTTGTGCTGGAATGTAGTAGCACAAAGAAAACCAGTCCCTATCCCCAAAGCCCTTGGATTATAGCCTGCAATCCACTTCCCCTTCTCTACCACCATTGTGTCCATCCCATACTATAGGGGATTTCCCCATTTGCATATAGCTACCACATTCATTTTCATTAATGTAGGCCCCATTCCTGCCCCGATAAACAGCTATTCCTTAGCTATCCTTCCAGCCAAGAGATGTGAACAGCAGTGGCTCAGGCTGCCCTTAGGATGACCAATGCAGGGAGGAGACCTAAATATGCTGTGGAACGGCTGAGGTCACATGGGGCAGGGAATTTTGGTTCCTGTGTCCCAGGAACTTGCTGTAGAAGACAGACAGAGACTCTGACAATCAGGTCTCCATGAACATGTGTTTTTTACCTTGTGAAGATGAATGAGAGAAGGGAAGGACCATTTCAGGCCCTCCAGTATGCAGGGATCATGTATGGGGACCCTCACGCTTAGGCCTAGTGCCATTGTTGCTGTTACATTACTGGAAATAGAAGGATCCTCATTCATTCCTTAAACAATCAAGGGTTTTTCCTGAGCCCACTACTTTATTCAGAGTAATCTGTTTGTACACAATGAATTAAACAACAAATATAGCCAAAACATATCTAGCAATTTCTATTTGCCAGACAGAGATAGAGCTTATATGTGTTTTCTCGTTAACGTCTCTTGGTTTTACCATTTTCTATCCATTCTTACCGTCCCTGATTCATTCAGGTCTTTATCTTTCTCCTAGTCTGCTGGATTAGCTCCCTGACTAGTCTACCTGTCTTATCTGTTAGCATTATATGTTTAGGTTGTTTCTGCATTTCTCTTTGTGTTGCATGTTATGGAGCCTTTACTGGCCAGATTGGTAGAATTTTGTGTCCTCCACTGTATGCTGAAATACTGCTATCTGAGTGCTTGAAAAACTGATTATATATGCAGTTGTCCCTCAATGTCCATGTAGGATTGGTCCCAGGACTTCTTTTGGATACCAAAATTCACAGATGCTCAAGCCTCTTATATAAAATGATGTAGCATTTGCATATAATCTATGCACATCCTCTTGTATACTTTAAATCACCTCTAGATTACTTACAATACTGAATATAATGTAAATGCTGTACAAATAGTGGTTATATTATTTAGGAAATAACTACCAATAAAGAGTCTTTACATATTTGGCACACACACAACCATCTTTTTTTTTTCCCAAATGTTTCTGATCTGCCATTGGTTGAATTCACAAAAGAAGAACTCATGGATACAGAGGGCCAATTGTACTGTATTACTTTACATGTTTGTCTCCTATTACTGAACGTACTGAATGATGAGCAACTTGTCTTGACTGACTGTAGCCTCAGGGGCCCTTGTATATGAGCTATATACCAAGCACTCAGTGAGTTCAGTTTCTAAACAAGTGAATAAGCAATCATTCTATTTTGGTTTTGTTGCCTGTGGTTTTGAGGTTATATCCAAAAAAACCATTGTGTGGACCAATGTCATGGAGTTTTTCCCTAATATTTTCTTCTAGCACTTTCATAGTTTCAGATCTTACATTTAAGTCTAAAACATTTTGAGTTTATTTTTCCATATGGTGAGAGAGGAGGGTCTAATTTTATTCTTCTGCATTTGGATATCTAGTTTTCCCAAAGCCATTTATTCAAGTGATTGTCTTTTCCCCATTGTGTGTTCTTAGCACTTTTGTCAACAATGAGTTGGCTGTACACATGGATTTATTTCTGGGCTCTCTGTTTTCTTCCATTGGTCTGTGTGTCTGTTTTTATGCCAGGACCAAGCTGTTTTGGTTACTATGGCTTTGTAGTAAAATAGAACTAATACATAACCCAGCAATTCCACTACTGGTATATATTCAAAGGAAATGAAATAAACATGTCAAAGAGATATCTGCACTTCTATGTTTATTGCAACACTTGTCATAATAGTCTGTGAAATCAACCTAAGCGTCCATCAACGATAAATGAATAAAGAAAATGTATGTGTATACTCTATTTTAGTACACTTTTTAGGATGGTGTAGGTGTCCTGCAAGGTGTAAGACAAAGCAACGCGTTAGGAGGAGGGTTGAATTCCTTAGGAATTTTCATGCCATACAGAATTGGTAGTGGGTTTGTAGCGGGGACGGTTTCTGCAGGCACCCTTTGTGATGTTCAAGATCCATGTTCTTTATCTAGTAATTTTTTGTTTGCTGTTTTTTTCCCCCAAATAATCCCTCTCTGATATTAAGGGAAAGAAAAAAAAAATACTCCAGCATTTTAGAAAGAGCATAAAAGAGGAATGACACTTCTTAGCAGTCTGACTCAGAGAATGCCTCAGGCAGACCTTCCCAAGATGAAAACAGATTCTCTTGCCTTCATATCTTCTCTAGAGAAAGTGAGACCAAAGTGTAGCCTTTCCATTTTAGTTCCTTTTCACTTTTTTTTTTTTTCTTGCAAATAATATAAGACCATGTAAGTGAATGCCGTTTAAGGTAGCCCATATTATTTCAATTCATGTCTTGGTTCTTGTGAATTAAAGTCTGCCTAAGAGAAAACTGTATAAATGATAGCTGTAACTTAAGATGCTACAGAAAGATATTAAAACAAAAACACACATGAAAGAGGTTTGGTTGCAAAAATTCATTTATCTATTGCTTTCCTTCATTATTATTTATTCTTAGTAAATTCAATATTCAGCCAAATATTCTATTGTTACATTTTTATCAGAATGCAAAGTCCATTCTACTAACTTCTCCACAGTGCTTAGACCAATTCTAGGCTCTTCTGAAGGTTCTTTGATGGCTTGAGAGATAAATACCAGTCACCAGAAAGTCTCCAGTGTGAGCTGTTTCTTAAGATGCCTATTACTTGGCTTGGACAAAATCTCAGTTTGCTAATTGAGAGAATAAATGTGTTTACCCAATCCAGTACTTCTATATTGTATAAATATAGTTGTAATTGCATCCAAATAAACTTAAAGTTTGGAAAATGTCCATGAGTCAGAATACAAGATGTGAATGTTTAATTGAGACTTTCCTGTAATACAGTTGGTGAAGCATTCTCCCTCTGTAAAACCCTAGACTCTAACCATCCCTTCCACTCCCACTCATGGCACTGTGCGTTCTACCTATCATGAGTGCTTTCATATTCTTGCCTTTATGACTTCATTTAAGAAGGCTTCATTAAGATGCTATTATGTATGGCACTGTCCTAGATGCTGGGATAAACAAGATTAAGTAGGTATAAACAGATTCTTAATGTGTTCGTGATCTAAAGAAAAGGATGGTTACAAAACCCAGCAATTACAGTGCATGTGTTAAATATAAATTCCAGGTTAACATGACATTGTAAGGGAGGACACAGGAGAAAAGTGGATGTGATTACCGAAAGAAAACTAATTCCAGATAAAGCAGGTGCCATAAACATAAGTTTGAGCCATAGCCACATAATATTTAGGTTGATTGAGCATTGCTCAGGCTTCTAGTACACAATAAAGAGGGATGAGATTTGAAGCTAATATTCACATGTATTAATTGAACTAATGTAGGTCACTGTGCAGATTGTGTGAGCCAAACAACACAGCTTGGTCAGCTTGACATCACTCTATGGTGGCGAAAGGAAGGCATGGTAGGGATAAAGGAGGGGGTGAACATAAAAGAGAAACATGACTCTACAATATAATTATCTAAATGCCATCTGTTAGGAATTGCCCTTTGTCTTTAGTATGTTCTAATAGAAAATCTGTACTTTATGAAACAGCATCTTCTAATTGTCAATGGCAAATTTGTTTCTGGATATTATACTATTTTATGTGAAAATAATGGAGATATTAGACTGGTAGTCATCAATTACCAAGTTCAGTTGAACTAAAGAAGAATGAAAAGTGATAAATGTGAGATAGCTTCCTCATTGCAGAAGAGGCTGCTGGAGAAGGAGCAGAGATTCTTTGTTAGCTTGTCACAACAGACAACACATTATTCTGAAATGGAGTTGCCGTTTTATATTTGCTTTGGAAATACTTATGATATGCTTCATTTGTTCTCCTTTTTCTACAACCCAAAATCTTAGTGGCATATGCCATTTTACAAGCAATTTTATTTAAACAATAATTTTCTTTAAAACCCAGAAGCATCACAGTTCAGCACCAACATCTCCCCTGAAAATTCAATATATTGCCTTAAGCTAGATTTTTTAAATTAAATGTTGTCTAAGATTCATTTTTGTTTGGACAATTACAAAACCATATTCACTCTTGAAATTTTTATCCACTGAGAATTGGTGTTTATTTTCCTCAAGATTTCATACAATTCCAAATCTTAAATTTGAAAAAAAATCAAAAAAGGCAAAATAATTAGTTCTTCAAAGATGGAAATTTGTGTTTTTTCTCTTGTGAAACCATATGGAGTACACCCTCAGACCTGTGCTAAGAAAAGACAGCCAATTTTCTAGGTCCTATTCATATGCTGGCAATAAATTCAGTCTGAAAAGGATGTGACTGTGAGCTCAGAGGGATGCTAAGAATTTGAGGTGTGATAATAGGTGCATTATTTATTTTGAATAGCAAAATTGGTAAATTATTGTTACCCTGTAGGATATAAAACCTAGTGAAACTAATTTGGAGTCATGGTTAACACCTTCAGGTCCTTGTATCTTCTTTAAGCTTTTTATCTCTAATTGTGAAGGACTTAGCCTTTAGTTAAAGGCTGATAAGAGAGATTTATTTTTCCATTCTTCTCTTTTTGTTTTAGTTATTTTGCCTTGTATCTGGGAGAAGGTTTTTTTTTTTTGGTCCCTGAAGGCTTCTACAAACTGACATTATCCCTAAATGTTAATAAGAGTCCTTTTAATAATCAAAGATGCAGAATTAGAATGAAGGGTATGGTGCTTAAGCTTGCTGTCTAGACCCACATATTGATGGTGTTATGCATTAATAAGTAGAGAAATTATTTTTATGGGTTTGATCAGCATTTTTACTAGTAGATAGACTTGAGTAGAAATATCAGGTATTGTAAGTAGTTAGGGCAGATTTTGTGTTAAATTTTTGTTTCAGTGACATACACAAATAAAAAACACTGCTGGATTTTCCTCAAATACCTGTTCTTTTCTTCTTAAATGATAGACAGCTACATTTTGACTGCATTTCCCAGCCTCCCTGTAGTTAGGAAAGACCATATGACTTCCGGCTGAAAGAATATAAATAGAAGTGAAGTAAGCTGCTTTGGGGTTGTGCCTTTCAGAGAAGGAAATTTGGACTCTTTCTTCTCCTGATTTCTATTGAAGTTGAAATGCAGACATAGTGGTGACAGTTGAAGTAGCAACTTGTATCACTAACTAGAAATCATGTGTTGAAAATGGCAAGACAAGAAGATTGAATGACCCTGAAACCCTGGTGATTATGGCGCCTCCGTATCACCTTTGGTCCACCTAGCTGACTTCTAATTAAGACATAAACAAGCATCTGTCTTGTTTAAGCTTTATTTCGGATTGTCTCTGACCATGGTTAAATTGAGTGGGCCATAGGAACAACACTTAAAAATATGATATTGACTTACTGACTAGGTGGCAGGAAGTGAGGACACAGATATTGGACTGTATAGCTGTTGACAATAAGTCTATTATGGCAACACATTTTAGAAGGTTGACTTGGAGAGATCTTGGACATAAGATCATTTGCCAACCAAGCTTTTAACTCTTATATTCTTGCTGCCTGCATTGGCTGTTTGTTTTTAATTTTTAAAATTTTTCCACATAGCAAAGTCTTACTAGAGAGACAACTCAAGTTAGAACTAGTCACTTGCAAGGTGCAAAGGAAAAAAATGTAGCTGTGGTAAGCTAGGCATTCTGGGTTTTTTAAAATTGTTCTTTGTTTTTGGCCTGTGATGTAAATTGACTGAGAGTCTTATAATTCAGGGCTTTAAAAATCAGTTCTGACAGAAAAACAAAGGCTTCTGTGCCCAAACTGAGGCAGTGATAAAATGAGTCTCTAAATCAAGAAACAGTCTTAGCAGAAGATAAGTAAGGCTGGACAAAACCATTAAGACTACCAGACAATAGGAGCCAGCCCAGTGGAAAACATTAGATTAAGAATGTTGCCTTCCTACTAAAGCCAATTGTTTATTTCTCCTTAAGTTGGTCACTATTAAATTGAGCAAGAAGGAAATTGACAGGACATGGAAGCACGTAACTAAAGGCCAAAGTTTTCAGGCTGAAAAACAACATACAGATGAGAACTTTGGCTTTATTTACTTGCACCCAGAACTGGTGGAAATAGAGTCTGTGGACCTACCAAAGGTTTTTGCAGTATTGCATTTTCCAAGAAACCTCGGGCCAGGCTTATGAAAGTCTGCCCTAGCCTACCTGTTTAGGCAAACTGTATCTCCCTAAACCTGTACCAACTATCAGGAAGAAGCCTGCTGGCATTCTGAATCTTACCAAGTTGGTAAGACTCTCCAATGTCTACTTCATATGTGGCCTTGGAGATAATGGACATGCAAGAACCTCCCTGAAGGCAAAGCCATAAACTCATAGGATAATGACCAAGAAAATTGAGCAGCAGAGAGTGGTTCAAAGTGTTGCCAGATAGCTTAACACAGGAAATTACTCCACTGCCATGATATTGAGTCCAGTTACTGCTGTATTGTTTCTATTCTTCCTATTCCTTTTTAAAAATTGAACTTTTTAAAAATTATGTCTATCCTGTTCCTATTCACTATGATTTAGGTTGGGGAGTGGGGGACAGATAACTTTAGCAAGATGCAGGACCTGAATAGAATTTTTCAGTTGTCTCTCTTGCAGGGTGGGAGGGGAAGAACATGTTTTAATTATGGTTGAAAAGCGTGACCTAAATGGGCAGTGATGGCAGAGACTGAAGTAGACTTTGATATTCGTTCTTCTTTACTGTTCCAGAGAAAACTACCTTTCCACCCAAATTTGTGCTCTCATTCATACTACAGAGTTGATATTGGGAAGTGGATGCTCATACAGGGACATTTTTTAGCTCCTTTTGCATCTAAATAGGATCACATAACTGCTTGCCAATGGATATATAAAAGCGACACATTAAATCTGTCATTTCTTGGTGAAGATGTTTAATAAACATGAATACTTTCTCCATCCTCTTTTCTTACTTCCTCAACCATGTAAAGAGAACACCTCTCTGACCTCCCCAGCAATGGAACCCATGTATTAAAGATGGCAGAGCCAACGTAAGCCTATTCCTGTAAACAGATGCCAGACACAGATGAGAAATAAACTTCGATTGTGTTTGACCTATTTTTCATTTGAGGATATCTCTCTTTTTTGTTATTAGATAGAAGCTAGCATTACCCTAGCTTACACATCTTTTTCCATGTAATAGAATATTAACTCAGTACATGGCCACCCAGCTAAAACTGGTATTTTCTAGTCCCTTGTACCTCTAGATGTGACTGCTTAATAAAGCCCTGCCAGTAGGATATGAACTGAATTGAAATGTATAACTTCTATTGCATGAACTTTAAGGCAAGAGTATGACCTTGCTATGGTTTGAATGCCCCATCCAAAACTCATGTTGAAATTTAATTGCTATTGCAACAGTATTAAAGGGTGGGACATTTAAGAGGTAGTTAGGGCTTGAGGGCTCTGGCCTCATGAATAGATAAGTGCTGTTATTGCAGGAGTGGGTTAGTTATTGTGGAAGTTTGGCCCCTTTTTTCTCTGACTCACTCTCACTTGCCCTTCTACCCTTTTGCCACCTCAGGCCTTTGCCAGGTTGGTACAATGCTCTTGGACCTCTCAGTCTCCAGAATCATAAGCTAAATAAACTTCTTTTCTTTATAAATTACCCAGTCTGTGGTATTAATGTACCACATTAAAATGTATCACACAAAAATATTAAATGGCCCCTCCTTTTTTTTTTTCCTTTTTGTCATTGAGTGTGGCATGAGTGATGGGCAGTGAAGCACCTAGCTTCACTGCTAGGTGAGGACAAAGATGTGCTGTAATGAAGGCCAGACACCAAAAGAGAAGAAACCTAGCTCAATATCCCAGGCCTGATCCTTCTATCTGGAACTTAACATGAGATAAATGAACTTCTTTACTTTATATCTCTCTGTTATAGCATAGGAATACCCGTTCATATGCTTAACTTATGCATATATGTGTGTGTAGTTGCAGTAAAATGACTTTTGCTCTGGGTTACAATTTTTAAAAGTATATATTAACTGTTCTATATTATCTTAATATTATTTTAATCTGATGTTCATTCATTTATCCTAAGTGTTTTCTTCTTCATGCTATCTCAGTGGATGAAGAGCTCACAAACTCAATGTCTCTCCATGGTAATTATGCTGTCATTCTCCCCTAAAAATAAGATCTGTATTTAATCACTTCAAGTTTAAAGCACTTTGAACCCTCTGGTTTGCAGCCTACTAAAGGCATGACTAGAGACTAAGGTATTTTACCTATTATTCTTAAGGGTTGGACAGATGCTAGGAAGCCATGGAGGGAATCCCAGGAAGCTGCAGCTATTCCCTGTGCGTAAGAATAAGACCCTTGGAAATCCCATTTATTAGAAAGTATGATTTAGGAATTTTGAATTTTAGTGCAGGTAAAGATGACTTAATTTTAGTTATATCAATGGATTGCCCAATACTTTAAAAATAGGAATAATACAACATTAATAAATAAATTAGTAGAGCAATGATGTTATTACATATAACAAATATGCTAAAAATTAATGGAAAAATACTAAAACTACTTGACCACGTGAAGCTACCTTTTTTTTAGTTACTTATGGTTTATTTTTTACTTTCCATATAACCCAATGATTAGTTATCTTATTGAGCAAAAAACAAATTAATGTATTTTAGATTTTATTTATTATAATGGTAATTATGTACTAAAGTTTTTTATTTCCTTTTTAAAATCAGTGACATCTCTGGACTCTGGGAGATAAATATCAAAAGATTAATAATGAACAAACACATTAGTCTCTAAAATAAGCACAGAAATCATCATTGCCACTTCTTACTCTTCCACCTTAATATCTTTATTTGCCTTCCACTAGAGGAATGTATGTAATAGAATCTGAAAATCAACACAGTTGTTGACTTACTTGTACACGCGTTTTACTCTTGGGAGGCTGGGTAAGTGGCTGTTTACCAGGTGGGAAAGCATCTAAGTTCTGATATTGTTGGGAACAGGATCTTGCAGAAGAGAGGACATTCAATTGGGAAATCGGAGACGTTAGTTCTCTTGGATCATACTACCAAGTTATGTGACAAGGCAAAGTGTAGAAATACTTGCATCTCCATTTCATCATCTCTGCAATAAGGGAAATATGCTAAATAATTTCTAAAACTCCTTAGGTTCAAATTATGATTTAAAGAAAATAAATGTAATCAATAAAAGTAAGTAATACATCATCATGACAGAACACTACTTTAAAGGATAGGGATGGATTTAGATACATATTTTTTGCTTTGGGGAAATAACCGAAAATTTAATAGTGGACTTCACACTGTATTTTAGAAAAATTCTCATTGCTCCCGATTTCTTGTGATTGTTGTGGAATCTCGCCCCTCCATCTCAGCTCAACAGTAAATGTACTATGAAGATTTTTATCCCCCAGATGGCAGTGCAGCATTCCAAGTTTAGAATGTTCTAGTCTGGTGCTCTGGAAAAAGGCAATATGAGCTTTTCTTATATTGTCTCCATCGCGATTTTCTGTGCCATGTTTCTTCCTTTTGGAGGAAATATGCTACGAATCTAATGTAACAAGACTTGAATAATCAGAGACAGATAGCTCATTCTGAAGTGAACATAGCAGAGATCCACTTCTGCCTGCTTGTGCAGCACTGTATCCAGTAAATAGTAAGTAAAACCATCACACAAAGTAATCTAATGAAATAATGAAAGTTTAAAAAACTATCAGGTAAAAAAAATCATCTATACTTTTTATTAGTATTTTACATGTTATTTTATCAGAATTTGAAAACATTTACTAAATGTAATAGGATTAAGAAACTTCTCAGCAATTATTTTTTAAAGATACAAATGAAATGGACAGCATCCACCATAACCATCTTTGAAAGAACTATAAGCTGCTTATGCTGTTCTGAGTGCTGAGACTTGCTTATGAGGCATATAAAAATCAACAGACAAATACAAATAGCTTCAGATGGTGAGCATGAAAAGAAGCCAGGAAAAGGGTCATTCCAGTTTTATGATAAAAATTCAGTGGAACCATTTAGATCAAAACAATATCTGGTCATCTGCATGGTCAAAGGAACTAGGGTGAATTATTTACATTTCCACCATATTTTAGATGAATGATGTTTTGTAGATTAATTATATTAAAAGAATATTTATTGCTAATGACAAAGTAGAAGAAGTAAGGACAGGAACACAAAATTTTGGAATGCAGTCACAGTTTTATGTTCTGAAGATTCCTTCACATTTAGGTCTAATGAAGTCTTTCCTGTTTTACATTTTCTAGTAAGAAAAAGTATTCAGGACACAAATATTTTGAATAACAAAAATGAAAAGTCCCCCTTTTAAACCACAGAATGTAGATTATTTTACTTTATGTGTTGCTTATGAGTTATCTACCTTTACTAGAGGCACCTCAGATGAATACTTCACTGCAGTGTAAAATTCTATAGCTGTCTATAACAAATACAGACTTCCAAACATAATGCCATCCTTCTCTATCCATTCAATTAAGGAAAAATCTATATATGCACTGTAATCTATAATCACTGCTTGGAAAACAAAGAAAAACAAGATATATCTGCCTTCAATGAGCTTATATTCTAGTGGGAGAGATAAATTGCAAATAACCATGGACAGAGCACGAGCTGTGAAAGAGGCAGCATGGTAAGGATAGTGGGCTGTGGAGCCAGCACACTAGGATTCAAATCTTGGTTCTGACTACTAACATTCCTGTGTCTTTGGATAGATTATATTCTGGTTTCTTTATAAAGCAAATGATAATGAGAATACCCATCTCATAGAGTTGTTTTGAAGAAAATGAGTTAATATAGTAAACTGCTTGTCATATAGCAATGTCAGTAACACATGACAAAGGAGAAAAAAGTCACGGGGTTAAGAGGAAGCAAAGACCAATGAAGGAACTAATAGTTGCTATTCAAGGATACCCTTTAAAGACCGTCAATGATTTATTAAGAGAGGAGGATAGAAAGGGCAGCTTCAGGCTAAGGTAGCAACTTGTTAAATGTTAGGGAAGGAGGTAGTAGCTCAGTTTGATTGCAAATGGGATAAAAAGAAAAATGTAGGTCCAAACATATGCTAAGGACAACTTGTATTGGGCTAATAAGGAGATTTTTCTTTCTCAAAATACATAGAAAGTCACTGAAGATTTTTATGCCAGGGATGAATAGTCAAATTGTTGCTGTCAACATATCATTCTGGTTGCTTTATGAAAGAAAAATTGAGCATAGAAGAAACTAGAGACAAGGAGCTTACACAGGGCAGCAAAATCCAGAACAAAATGGGAGTAACTGTGATCATCACTTAAAAATCATTTATTGGCTTGCCAACTAGTTCAAAAATTGTCTTATCTAACTAAAGGTCCTATTTAGTAGTGTGCAAAATTTTACTTGCCCTTTCTATATGTATACTTCCACTCTATCCTATATATACACACATATATATGTATGTATATGTATATATGTGTATATATCTATATATAGCATTTCAGACACAGTTTTAAAATTATACACAAAATAGTTACATTAACAGACTGTCTTTCCTATTTCTCAAACATCCCAAACAGAGAAGGAACCTCTTATTTTTCTCATAACTGTTTTGTTTTGAAGATTAGTCTTGCAGAGGCTTACAGAGGCAACTTCTTTTTTCATTCAGTGTCTGTTGGCCTGTCCACCAGCAGTGATAAACCTGACCAACAATCCTTTCTTTCTCCTCATTTTCCTCTTTTCTTCCTCATTTTTCTTTTTCCAGATGCCTCTGATCTATTTTTTATCTTCCACAGCTTACTTCTGTCTGTCTGTCTTTCCTTCCTTCTTCCTAAAGGAATCAGAATATCTTAACACTTTTTTTCTCTCTTCCCACCATTGAAGCCAGCAGGGTCTTTGTTTAGCTAATGGACGCTGTTGTTCTGAAAGCAACAGGCAGTCCAGATCGAATTGGGGTTCTTGGTTCCAGTCGCAGAAGGGAAGAATGGCTAGCATTACTTAACAGAAATAGTATGATTCGAGTTCCTGAATCTTCTTTAGAATAAGTTCAATTCTGAGTCTTTGGAAAGAAGAGCAGTAAGTGGCCTGGTTTTGAGAACTGTCCCAAAACCCAGCTTTGATCATCAGTCACATGAATTTAGATAAGTAAAAGGTATCTTGTTGACCAGTTCATAAAAGCTAGATGGAGCATGCTAAAAATTAAAAATAAATAACCTGTTAATTTAAAAGAAGATTTACGTATAAGAAAATCAGGAAGAAGCAACCTTTCAGGAAACTAAGCTTTTTTGACGCATTTCACAGCATGCCTCATGGTCTTTCTCATGGGTACTCTGGCTTGTTAATCACTTCAGCAGTCTGGTTTTATCTATTTCACCCTTATGACCAAATGTGGCTGCTGCAAGCTTCTAAATTGACATGTCCTTAGTTTCAGGGGCCAAGAGCACTGAACTCTTCTATCCAGGACATGAGAACCTAGTCCAATAAAAGTGAACTTGTTGTCCTCAGTGCAATTAACTTGGGTCCTGGGGTCACATGGCAAACATATGGCTATATGGACTTCATTAGTTAGCTGTACCTGATTGCTGTAACAACACCACCACAGTCAGTGGCTTTGATAGCTTTGGCTTCCTCTATGATGTCAGAATTCTCTATCGTTTCTTCAACTGGGCAGCCAATGGGCGAAGTGACAGAACAGGTGGAGGAGTTCTTGGAAGGGTTCTTAGAAACCAGGACTAGAGGTGGCATTCATCATTTTCACTCACATTCTATTGCTAGAGTTTAATCACAGGGCGATCTAAACAGAAGGAAGGCTGAGAAATTCGGTCTCTTCATGAATCCAGGAAGAAAGAATCATCTTCTCCACAGGGACCCATCCTGTTGGTCAGCAGGGAAGTTGACAGAGAGCAGTGTTGGGTGCTGGGCAGGTATCATAATGATGTCTTCTGTGATAAGACAACTGTCTTTTCCTGGGACTTTGGCAATGCCTCTGTTGACTTTCTCAGTTCCTGTAGCCTAGTTTAAATTGCTTGTTTCAGTTGAGTGATGTTATTTTTTTGACAGCATTCAAGAGAATTAAAGAAATGACTTTTCTTCCTTTCATTGCTACTCATCTGTGTTCTCAGATTGTTTATTAGTAATCTCTATTTCTTTTTAATGTTATCTCCATGGGAGAAAATCCTATTTCAGCCTAGAGATTTTATTCTGTAATTACATCACAAAGGATCACTTTATAAGGAAGGCATTGACTTTGAATTTCTGTCAGCTTCAATTTAAGCAGATGGAAAACTATGGATTATATACCACAAGCAACCATCTTTTTAAAGCTTAGCAACCAAGAATATTTTAACTCTCCAAGTCAGCTTACAAGTCTAGGACCTGCTCATCATCTCTGTGCCTGAATAGCTCAACAAATAAACATTTTGTTCATAAAACAAAATGGTATTATATTTCAGACAGGAGAAAGAACAGATGTGTCTCTCACAATGAGATTTTGTTGTTTCAATGCATCAGACTTTTCTTTACCTCTCTCTTCTCTCAACTATTCTAGAGAGGCTGGGTGCAATTGTTATGTGGGCTAAACTTTAAGAAATCTATAATAATCAAACCTTTAAATTGCCTCTTCTCTTTAACAGAAATCTGCCAGAGAAGTGCTGTGGGAGTGGAGAAAGAATGCTAGTTGTTAAAAAACCATGTCGGCTCATCACAGAAATGTGATTTCCATTCTTCCTGCCACACCAGTACTAAAAACTTTGGAAATGAGCCTTTTTATCTCTAGTTACCCGCTTCTGCTACTAAAGCCAAAAGAGACCCCATTGGTATGCCAGCCATTGAAGTCCACAGTGCACTGTAGAAGTATAGATCTGCACTCCTGCAAGGATATAGCTACTGAATGTGCAAGTCGCTATGTATACAGAAAGCTAATCCCCAGATTGTTTGTCTTTTAAAAAAAAACACAAATCCCATATCAAGGCAGTACATTTATACTTATGCATTTTCCAAGCCACTTAACACAACTTAGAATAAATACATGAGAGTTCATGGACCAACACAGCTGACTGGAGGAAACTTGTTATATTTATGAAAGGCTGAAAATAATTGAGATTTTGCCATGTTTTCAATCATAAAATGGTCAAAGACATTATGACCCTAACTCCCCATTTGCTAAGCCAGAAAGCTGGGGAGCATCCTTTCCCTCTTATCCCACATCAAATCATATGTGAAGACCTACTGAATCTCTTTTCTAAAACTCACCTGAATCCATCCACTTCTCTTCATCTATACTGCCATCACTTTATCTAGTTTCCATCATCTCTCAGCTCACAATCTTCTTCATGTACTTGAGAGTTTGTTAGAAATGTGAAATCTCAGGGCTCACCCAACCCTACTTATCTACATTTTGACAAGATCCTCATGTGATTTATATGCATGCCACATTTTAAGAAACACTGGCATATCTCCCTGTCTCTACTTATTCACTTCCATTCCATTCTGAACACTGAAGCCAGGGCAATCTTTATAGAATTCAAATTTGATTGTGTCTATCTTGCTTAAAACTCCTCACCTTCATGTCTTTTGGCTCAAGTAAGTAAAAAGCCTTCAAATTAAGTTACAAAGCCCTTCAAGACCTGGTTCCTCCAGCTTTATTTCATAACACTTTTCCTTCCCACCCTATGCTATAGCCATCTTTGTTCCAAATATGACGTTCTGTTTCTCAAATGGGGTCTTTGCTCTCTCTGTTCCCTGGTTTAGGATATTCTTTCTCCCACTCTGTTCAACCTCACTCTATTAGGCTTCAATGTAAAGGTTGCGTTGTTAGAGATCCTACTCTCTTACTATCTAGATCTCACGGCATCGTTTCTTGCCTTATAAAATCCAATATTGTATTAACTTGTTCAATGCATGCACTATTCAATAAACTATAACTTCTATGAGGAGAGATGCCATGTTTGTCATGTGCAGAGCAATATCCCAAGCACTTGAGACAGCAACTGGCATGTGGCACTTATGACAGAGTGACCAAATGAAATAACTTCTCATAAAGATAAATGGACAGTTTCCCACATCTTTAAGAATAACAGTCTTCTAAAACTGTGAAGCACTGTCACAGGGAAGATGAATCAGATTTATTCTGATCGGTTCCAGAGGACAGGAAAATATACGGAAGGCCCATGAATGACTGCACTTATCTCAACATGATGTTGGCACTAAAATATCGGTTGAATAAATGAATCAGAACAAGTAAATAAAAGATTTAGGAGTAGATAAATTATTAATGATACAACTTAATATTGTTTACCAGGTACTAACAATGGAATGAATTGTTTCGTGAGCTCAGATTGCATAACCACTTAAAGGTTGAATAGGAAATAAAAAATACCTTAAGAAAGTGATTGAAATAGATGATCCTTCAGGTTCTTTACATCTCTAGGAGTCCACTATTCTATCAGTTCCTCTGTTAGGGAAAATAGTGCTAGTCATAACTGCCAGCCTTAGTTTACAGAAAAAAAAAAATATTGCTCATTCTTGTTAATGGTTGTATCACAAATTTGTGTACAGAGTTGTAGTAGTTTTATTTGGCATGATCAAAAGGACACTGACACCAAATGTGTCCCCACTTGATTGTCACTAGTCCTTAAACTCCATTAATAGAGAGTCTTTCCTTTGAAAGTGTTCCTTCTCCAGACACTGTTGACACTGATATTACAAATGCAGATGCCACAGAAGCGGCAACATATTTCACTCTTATCCATAATCTCCATCTTTATTTGGGTTTTTTTATGAGAACATATTCTTAGAGTTGAGAATAAACAGTGGAGGAAAGAGGGATGCAGTGGTAGCATTTGGAAGGTAAGATGGCTCTGGATCCAGGCTCAGTTCAAATATTTCTCCATCAGAGACATTTTTTGGATACCTCCATCTAAATGATATATGCATGTTATTTTCTTCTTTATCAACTTTCATTCATTCAAAATGTATTTGAGTGATTACTATGTGCTAAGTGCTGTTCTAGGTAATTAGGATGCATCAATGAACCAAAAATGACAAAAGTACTTCTCACTGTCAACCTTGCATTTTAGAAAAAGTGGTCTAAGAATCAAAATGTCAGCATCATCCGGACGCCTGAGAGAAATGCAGAATGAAAGGCATCACCTAGACCTACTTAATCATGTACAGCCTTTTAACAAAATTCTCAGGTTATATGCACGTTTAAGTTTGGGAAACACAATTCTATTGTGCCTGCTCTTTTATTTCATACATTTTCAGTTTTGTTTGTTTGTTTTTTGAGATGGAGTTTCACTCTTGTTGCTCAGGTTGGAGTGCAGTGGTGCAACTCGGCTCACCACAACCTCCGTCTCCCAGCTTCAAGCAATTCTCCTGCCTCAGCCTCCCTAGTAGCTGGGACTACAGGCATGTGCCACCATGCCCAGCTAATTTTGTATTTTTAGTAGAGATGGGGTTTCTCCATGTTGGTCAGACTGGTATCGAACTCCCGACCTCAGGTGATCCGCCCACCTTGGTCTCCCAAAGTTGTGGGATTACAGGCATGAGCCACCGCGCCCAGCCACATTTTCACATTGTTAAATGATACATGTTTATCTCCTTAAAGTCTACTTGCCCTACTAAAAACTATGTGAGGTCAGAGGTTAGTAGGTAAAGATGGAAGAGATGGGTAAATGTAAATAACAAACTTCATCTGCTCTTCAACTCTGCCAAGGTACCACCTTCTGCTGACTTCTTTTTTCAGTCCCACCAGCTGATCTACCGTACAACAGGTAGGGCAACTGAAATGTAGGAATGAGAATTAACTAACATCCGTGAATTCTTTTTTACCCTCTGTCTCACCATCTTCATCTCCTCCATTTTTTAAAACTTGCATAAAAAAATACTAGCATAAGAATATCTGGAATAAAATGTGATAGCATTAATTCCTGAAGGTAAAAATGTTTGTGATTTATGGAACACAAGAAATTAAACCAGTATCCTTACCTCTACTTTCATCCTAGCCATCCTCATTTAAGATTTCTTTTTCCAGTTTTATTACAGGACTTGGTTCTCTTTGACAGGAATAATGGGCTTTGGTGGATGACAGGATTGCTCCCACATCAAACTTTTTGTAACATATACTCCGTAACAAGGGTTGGCAAACCACATCCCGTGGGCCAAATCTGACCATTCTGAATCCTTTTTTCGACCCATGAAAGGAGATTTAAAAAAAAAAAAACTTTTAAACAGTTAAAAAATAAAATAATCTTTCATAATGTATGAAAATAATATGAAACTCTAATTTGTGTCCATAAAGTTTTGTTGGAACACAACCATGCTCATCAGTTTATTGTTTATGCTTAATTTCATGCTATAGTGGCAGAGCTGAATAATTAAAATACGGACCATATAGCCACATCAAAATCTAAAGTATTAGTACCTGGGCCTTCACAGGAAAAGCTTCCACCCCCTGCTCTATAGTAGCATTATCCCATCAAACTAAAATGTGAGTCATATATGTAGTTTTAGATTTTTGATAGCGACTTTAAAAAGTTAAGTTTAAAAAGGCAAAGTTAATTTTTAAAATGTTTTATTGAGTCTAATATATTCCAAATATTATTTTAATGTGTAATATTACAATTGAGATGTTTTAATTTTATTTGTATTAAATGTTTTTCAAATTCAATGTGCATTTTACACTTCAGTGTACCTCTGTTAGAATTAGCCACTTTTCATGTGCTAATATCCACATATGGCTAGTGGTTACCATGTTAGCGTAGTTTTAGAGTATATAGTTAAAAGTTGAATAATTTGTCTTAATTGTAGACATGGAATTAAAAGTTATTATAAGATTAAAATGAAATATCAGTGATAGGAATATGGCAGAAGGAAATTATGCCTCATAGCTTAAAGTATCCCTTCTTTGATATATCAAGAAAACAAGGCTGGGTACCGTGGGCTCATGCTTGTGATCCCAGCACTTTGGGAGGTTGAGGCGGGTGGATCACGAGATCAGGAGTTCGAGACCAGCCTGGCCAATATGGTGAAACCCTGTCTCTACTAAAAATACAAAAATTAGCCTGGCGTGGTGGTGCGTGCCTGTAGTCCCAGTTACTTGGGAGGCTGAGGCAGAAGAACCACTCGAACCTGGGAGGCAGAGGTTGCAGTGAACCGAGATCACACCACTGCACTGCAGCCTGGGTGACAGAGCGAGACTCCATCTCACAAAAAGAAAAAACAAAAAAGTCATGGGTACATGAAAAGCAGTCTCATAAAAGAAGAGTATCCAGATTTCTTGGTTCTCAGGTTTGCATTACAGTAAAAAGTTTGTTTCCAGGGTTTCTGTAGACAGAAGCAAAACCTTAATAGGTTAGAATTTATTTGGGAACAAGAGATGGACTTTATTTGTGGATTAGATTTTTCTGAATGCACTAGATAACTAAATGGCAAAACAAACAAACAACAACAACAACAAAAAAAACCCTAGAGAAACCCATCTAAAAATGTAATTGTAGCCTACTGCTTGGGGTGAATAGTGGGTGGTCTTTGCAGAACAGATCACTGAAAAGACTACCTGCTATTTAAAACAAAAAAACCAAAAAACTTTCTTTGAATTGGATCCCCTGAAAATAGGACACCAAAAGATAATATAAATATAGGCCACCCTTTTGAAAGGGATATATTTTTTATAACCTGATATAAGGCACTATGGCTTGCTTTCAATATATGGAGTGTCTATCCTACTTAGCATGCATAATAGCATTCCACAGCTTTCTGAGTTACTAAAGGAAGGTCTCATCTTCAGCTCTTGCCTTCACTTACCATCTGTTCTTTTTCAAAACCACAGTGCCTCAGCTGTGCTGTAGAAATTGAGAAAGTTAATGACTTCTAGCTCTGTCTTCTATTTTGTGGCACTAGGTAGCTCCAAATATCTTTCACTATCTCAATTTCTCCACCTGTTAAGTGGGGATAACGATGATCAAATAATGTGCACAACGTCAGCAGGGGTTGGAAGCGTTCTGTTTTGTCTTTTTATTTAGATGGAAAGAACATGGTGTTGTTTTAGTGCTGTCGAAAAAACACAGAAAATGTCCTTTGCTATTTAGCCACTCATATGCTTTTCTTGTTCTAAAAGATCCAACTTTCCTTAATTCAGTTTGGCAACAAATGGGCATCTCCTTCAGGTAAAACCTGCTTCATAACAAAAATAAAAGGATTTGACAAGGCGCTGGGACAGTTTCCAGTACAGTCCAGGACATTAGAAGATAATTCAATGAAAGAGATATAAGGTCTGAGAACACAAAGGATGACTCTTAATTTTATGCAGCAACAAAGCATGTTTACAACAGACAAAATGGGGCATCGAACAGAAGATTTTTATAAAGCAAACGTACTCACACCTGAAGAAAATTCTCTTTTTGTTTGCTTGCTTGATGTGGCCCTATCTTGTGCTGACAAAACACATTCTTTGGTGTATTATTCTTTGTGATTCTTCTCTCTCTTGTCCCTGAGCCCTGTAATGATGTATTATCTCTATAGAGAGCAGGGTGTGCTTTATGATGGATGAGAGATCCCATAGTGAAGGAGATCCATCATCTGTTACAGCTGAGTTAACTGAATGACTCTGCCTGTGGCCAGTTGTCTGGAAGGACACTTTCAAAAAGGATCTGGATATGGCATGACATGCGCTTGATTTTTGGAATGTGGCTGACACTGACACAAGAACCTTAATAAAACCACAACCCTAATGGCCAACTAAAATGAGAAAAACGTGGGGAGGAGGGCTGTGATAATTTGGACATTTGGCCGATTTCAGTGAAAGAATAAAATATGAGCCCTAAGAGTGTCCATTTCTCCTAATCAGCCTGCAGAGCTGCTGAATATGTCTTAAAGAGGCTCATTTGGAAACCTCTGAGTTTCCAAATAATCAATGAATTAGTCTTCATTGATCTGCACTGTTAAGAACTACAGAAGTTTTGGGGTTTGTTTGTTTGATTTTTTGGTGTGTAAAATTAAAATTTAGTGCGTTAGAATGCAGCACGACGTTACTTAAATATCTTGAGCTTAGAAAAACGATCTTGGTTGAGGTGGCTTTACTCTTTCCAGCTGGGTAGCCTTAAAAAGTTCATTTGCCCAATCTCAGCCTCCCTTTCCTCAACTTTTATGTGCATATTTTCACCTTGATATGTTCCTATATTGTGCTGTCCAGTATGAAAGCCACTAGGCACGTGTGGGTATTGTGTTCTTGAAATGCAGCTATTGCAACTGAGGGACTTTTTATTCTTCATTTTAAGTCATTAAAGCCAAACTTAGCCAAGGCAGTATAAATTTGTTTTAATACTAATTATTTATTATAAAATTAGTTAAACAACATAGCAAAATGTATTTATGTTCCTTTTACCTTTTTAACCTACCTACTAGAAAATTTAAAATTGCAGCCAGGCTCAGTGGCTCCCAACACTGTGGGAGGCTGAGGCAAGCAAATCCCTTGAGCCCAGGAGTTTGAGACTAGCCTGGCCAACATGGCAAAACTCCATTTCTATTTAAAAAAATACAAAAAATTTAGCCAAGTGTGGTGGCACATGCTTGTAGTCTCAGCTATTTGGGAAGCTTAAGTGGGAGAATAGCTTGAACCCAGGAAGCAGAGGTTGCTGTGAACCAAGATCACACCACTGCACTCCAGCCTGGGCAACACAGTGAGACCCTGTCTGAAAAAAACAAAACAAAACAGAAAATTGTATTGTATAGTAACTCTTGTTATATTTTGGCAGGGGCTATACTATGTGCTATGCTATGTTCTAGCTAGTGCTATGCTAGGAAAATGATTTCAATTAACTATCATTCTACTTCCATGGCTATGTATTATTGAAAATAATATTGTCATATTAAAATACTTCCATGGCTATGAATGTTCAACCAAACTATGAATGAGCTATATTTGTCCCTTTTTCTATAGATATAATTATTTTTTCTTTTTCTATTTTAAACATTAAAGCAGTTTTAATAAGGGAGAGCCTATATCCTTGATGAACGGGGATAAAAATATTTCTTTTTTTAGGAATATAAGCTCTTCACATTTACGTTAATCAGTGTCTGCTTTGCAACTTCAAGTAATACCTCTTATCTAAGATTTAACATTTTTTCTTTTTTTTTTTTTTTGAGATGGAGTCTCATTCTGTTGCTGAGACTGGAGTGCAGTGACGTGATTTCAGCTCACTGCAACTTCCACTCCCTGGGTTCAAGCAATTCTCCTGCCTCAGCCTCCAAAGTAGCTGAGATTACAGGTGCCTGCCACCATGCCCTGCTAATTTTTGTATTTTTAGTAGAGACGAGGTTTCACCATGCTGGCCAGGCTGGTCTCAAACTCCTGGTCTCAGGTGATTAACCCATCCCAGCCTCACAGCTGGGATTACATGTGTGAGGATCCACGTCTGGCCTTTTTCTTATTTTAATAATATGCCTCAGACATGTCTTCTGGAGATTAAAGGCTAGCTTTAAGAAAGTTGCTAAGTTTAATAGCTCTCTCTGAGTTGAAGGACGATAGGGATACATTTTTGCTTATTCTGTTTAATTTGAGGAGAGTAAATTTTCTAGATTTCAAAAGAAATAAAATATTTGCTTTTTCTTCATCAACAAGGAAGATCTTGGAGCTGCTAGATCTTTAAGAGCAAAGTCTCGACCTTTCCTGCACAGCCTCTGACATTTAAAGGCCAGGGCAATCAAACCTATCTCAGAGGTGAAAACTGCCAGTTCAAGATGTCATCAGTCAGCCCTTCCCAAGATGCCATATTCATGGCTAGGGATTGAGATCAGCATGTCATAAAGCCCTAAACACAGAACAGAAGAAACACATTTAGACATATGGTTCCACATGGATTATATATTCCCTGAATAAGATTGATTCTTAGGCTAAGGGTCAGGCTTATTTATCAAATGATAATGCCTGTCAATTCAAATATTATTGAAAATAATATTGTCCTATTAAAATATTGACTACATATTAGTTTGTCTTAGGAAAACATCTTTACTCTAAATATCTTAAAATCATCCAAATAGGATGTTTTGTCTCCTTTAGTTCAGAGTAGTATACTATATTTTTTAGGGTTGAGACAATTTTCTTATTTTCTTTAGTATCTTCTCCATGCTTACCAAAGTGGGGAGTTTTCAGTTTCTGAGGCTGCCCCGAATGGCATCTAATCAGCATCATTAAAGTTTTGTGCTTTGTCTTTTATCTGGATTTTCAGTGAAAGGAGCCTAGCTTCTTTGTCATGCGCATTTCTCTTTTCTTATTGAATTTTTTATCATTGTAATTCCAACTAATTTTCTCAAGAACCAAGAAATATTCCTTCACCCTAGCTGCCTTTGAAGAACTTCCAAAGACAAATCACTGAATAGTGAAACAGCATTGATATACCTAACCTCTTTTATATCATTCATTCATGTGTATTTTATTTTTCTGGAAAGAGGAAAGGTAGGATATGGTTCATTGAACTGAGAGTGTTTCTGAAAGTCTTTTCTTTTTCTCCCTTTCTTAGAGCGATAATCACTGATAGTATCTTTTTCTAGAATAAGATGTTTGTATATTCTTGGCATTAGGAACTCTCCTCCATTTGCTGCCCTTGTTGATGACTCGAATCTAAGATGACTACTGACAATCTCTAGGAGAGGAAATCATTTCTCACAAGTAAGTTGAAATGACAGACCTTGCAAATAAAGATTTTGTGTTGATACAGATGTGAAAACAAAGCATATCCTCAAACATTAGAACATTCGATTCCTAGTGTAGCAGGGCATTTATCACAGTGTTCTTGGAGACGAATCATCTGCCATCTACAGAGAGAATATGAATATTGTCGGTGGCACGGATCGTCTTTTTAAACATAGCATACAATTAAGGCCTCCACAGTGTAGCTCAATTAGAGAAAATATCTTCATATTTTTATTGTCTCAAGCTGGTCCAATTGGCTGTTTCATTGCCTGAGATTTTGGGGAAACTATTGAGCTGGAAAATCTATCTGTATTTTAATGTAAAATAAGAATTCTCTAATTCCAAATCATACACAAAAAGTGTATTTTACAGGGAATATGATAAACAGAACATGTTAATTCCCTTCTGAGGGAACCAGGCTGCCTTCTGGGTGCTCTCCCTCTCACTTTCTCTTTCAGTATTACTGATACCAAAATCATTTCTTATTGACACTGCATATTTGTGCATATGTAAGGGTGTAAGAATTTAGCACCACTGACAACATGAACCCTGACACCTCCGTTTAACTTAAGTACGTTATGTGGCAGGAACAGAATTCTCTTAACTCACCATAAAAGGCCATTGGTAACTACCAGAAATGAGTGGAAATACTGAGCTGTTTACACAGTAAAATCACTCCTCAGTAACAGCACTTCAAGAACAAAATGAAAAGTGAAGTGGGAAAATGTGGGCTTTGAACCAAACATTTTTCCTGTGTTTTATTTTTTCAATGGAGTAAGGAGCGGTGCTTTTTGTTGTTAGAAAAAAATAAATAAATGTATGTGCTTCTTACAGAAAGGCAAATAATTAAACATGGTTTACTCATTGTGTTCTTTACTCTTGGCTATCCGCATGAAAACATTCTAAAAAGAGAAATCTCATGTTATTACAAAGACATGGGTTAAACTGGAGTGTGATTATTTTATTTAACAGATTTAAGAGAATTTTTCAGGCAAAACTCTTTCTATGTCCTGTTACCTGACCACAGTAACAATGATTTGTTCATCTGTTTACAGTTACTTCCTCACGATAAATGACCCTATTGAACAAATTCTTTTAGAGGTTCTGATGGTAAATAACAGCCAAACATTCTCTCTAAACAAAGCATCAACCATTTTTGAGTTACATTGAACAGGTATGTTAGACAGGATAGGCCAAGTAATTCTGTAGTAACAACCACAAAATTTTAGTAGCTTACAAAAATAAAAGGATTGATTTCTTCTTCATGCTACATGTCTGCTGTGGGACAGCTGTGGCTCTATTCTACATTGTCTTTATTCTAGAATCTGTCACCCATTAGCTGCTCACTGTTTGATAAGTGAGTTAACGAAAGCAGGAGAGAGCATGCAAACCATGCTGTCACTCCTATAGTTGGGCCGCCAAAGTGATAACATTTGCTCCTTTTTCACTGACCCAAACAGGTCACATGGCCAAATTTGTGAAACAGCACGGTGATGCATCAACCTTTCACAAGGAAGGGGAGGGACCAAATGTATGTGAAGAGTAACACAATCAACCTCATTGATTATATATCCCCTTTAGAATGGAGGTTAGAACTCTAAAAGTAGCTGATGACTTTATCAATTTACAATTTAAAAAAAAATTTTTTTTTTTAAACTTTTCATCTTGAAAACCTAATTGCATCAGCCCCGCGTGCCAAAAAAAGTGCATGTTCATGTTTCTAAAACTTAAAAAACAACTATGTAATATATATATGCTTGGAGTTGGAAAACAATCAGCTGAAGTTTGAAGGGAGGGGCAGAAACGGCCCTTCCATTAGGATTCAAATTAGAACCAACTGTTAATTACCAATTTACCAAATAAAATCTTGGCTTATACCTGTGCCAGGTCAGCTAAAAGACAGGCATAACTATTCATTATAACAGATTTTACTAGAGTCCAATGTATTTTTAAATTTAAAATGGATTATATCGTAAAATTTATTTTGAAGAGTAATAAGGAGACATTATCACAGAAGTCTCTGATTCTTTGTTACAAATATTTGGTTTAATAACTGTGAAAGGGCAACAAAAAATTTGGTAGACATTTTTCAATCACCAGTTTTTTTTTAAATAGCTATATCCAACTTTGGGGAATCTTGAAGGAACATATTCGCCTTTGAAGAAATATATTCATGTATTTCTCTGTTTCTGCATATGAAAATCACTTAATGTAATTTGGCATTAATATTCTAGTTCCAAGTAATCTGTGTAAGTACTCTCCTGGAAACCTCCCTCTCTTGTTCTGGATTCATAATTCTTCATTTATTCACTTATTTTCATGGAATTGGGGCAGTTGTTAAAAGTTGATCAATTTAACCCTAGTAATATTTTTTACTACTTAATGGATCTTTGTTGAATTTCATAAATTTAGAACCAGTAATAGCTGCTACTTTATAATGACTTGGTAGAAAATAGTTTGTAAGCAGGAAATTTGAAGGTAAAGATTAGTCCTTAGGTGTATGGAAAGAGCTGATGATTGGAGAGAAGCTCAGAGATCCTGACAATTTGAATCAGAGCCAGAGGAAGTGGAAGGGCACACATGAATTGTGAAGTTGAGTCACCGTGGACTTCATTTTCTTGTTGTAATGTTTGTATTGCTGTTCATCTTATTATATATTTATGGAGCATGGTTTGTGTGCTTGGTGATTTCTAACAACATAAACACAAATCACTATCCTCAGGAGCTCACAAACCAGAGGAGAAAACAATGACAGACCTGCAAATATACAATGTAGTGGGAGAAAGAAGGTGCCCCTTTTTATTTACTTTTAATTTTTCAAATCTCTATTAAATCATTTCTGTGCAAAATATGCACAGCCATACTTTCTTTCTGGCTTATCTTCATTGTGGAGTTATGGAAAGGACAGATAACTATTTCTTTTCTCCAAAATGTCCAAGGTTATCAAAGTAGGGCCCTGTCTTGTTATCCTCAATTTTGACTTAGAAGTGGACTCATCAAAATAGCTATTGCTTATCGTACTTTACATTATATAAAAATCTGATTTTTAAACTGTCGAACTAGTACACAAACATCTAATCTGCATTGGCTAATACATCTTCAGTGTAATGGTGAGCATTTTGCTATCTTGAATGTTTTGTATTATATTATTTATAAACATAGGATCAAATGGTATTTTGTTGTAGTTGAGGTTTAAGTTTAAATATTAATATTTAAAATAGGCCAAGTAAAAAGGGAGATTTCACAGATGAGGATGAAGTGTGTATTTCAGGTTGTGAAGTTCAAGAAATACTGTGAATAATGCTCTAAGTCTTTGTCTGAGAGGTACTTGTGAATTTTATGTCTTATGGATTTCGCTATTTTGTTTTAGCTATTTGAATCCAAATATTTAATATCAAATTCAGGAAATTAAAACTCACTGAATAAGCATATGAAAAATAATGTAGTATGGATGCTGGAATTTTACTCTGGGGGTTCAAATTCTTCCTAGCTCACGAGAAGCTAATATATATAAAGTATTTGATACATAGTAAGTAGTCATATTCTGTTGTCTGACCTTGAACACATTTTTCTATACTTCTGAGCTCTCTTTTTCTGTTAAGTTGAAATAATACTTCTAAAGATTTTTATGAGGATTAAATGAATATTAACAATGTCTCATGATATGTCTCATAGTTTGTAGGTACTGCATATACTTTCAATTCTTTATCATTAGGTACACATTTTTGAATCATCAAATTCACTGGTGTTACCTTCAAAACAAGATGTAGGGTGAGAAGATGTGGTTTTGAATTTCAACGCAGTCTGTAACTGGCTGGATTTTCTCGGAAAAAAAATAATCACCTCATTAAAAATATTGAAATATTAATAGCATGTCTCAAAGCCTTATGAAATTTAAATTCAGTGATAGTATACAAATAACAGGCCAAATAATCCTCCCACAAATGTTTACTGAATATTCACTATGCAATGTCACTTTTGTTAGGTTTTGGGAATATAAGATTATATAAGATGTAATCATTGACCTTAAAGTATGTGGTAGTAGGTGATCATCAATATATGCTAAATTTGACCTCACTCTTTCATCCTTTCTTTAATTAAGAAAATAACATTTTAGTGTTTTTGATTGCTACCTTGAATCCTAGGTTCTAGCTAGAAGACACTTGGGTAGGTCATGGCTATCAGAAAGCATCTAGGCTAGAAAGCCCTCATGCCATGTAGAAAAATCCTATGTTATTTGGAAACTCTGGGATAAAAACTGCCTGTTACTTTGATAGAAATTGTGCATTGAAATGAGTCATTCAGTTGTATTCAGGTAGCTGGCAGTACACATTAATTTGTTAGCATGGTGATGATGTCACTTTACAAGTGAGTTAAAGGATGAAAGTTCCAGGTGGAAGAGACTTGATGCTCCTCTGAACTGCCTGGATCCCTGGCCCTGCACTCACAGTTGAAGATCAACAACCTACAGATAGGAAACCCGCAGACCATCTGATAATCCTTGGCTCTGACTGCTAGAGGTGTGTTGGCTTTCTCTGCTGAATAGACAATTATCTGTCCACTTAATGTGGCATTGAATGTCTTGCTGCTGATTTATTTATTAATCCTGGACCTTGGGCCACCACAGAAACATGTAGAGCTTGTTTTGGATCTTTCGTGTAATATATGCCTCACTCTTACCTGTAGGCATCTCAGGATTTATTTCATGGACACAGAGTGAATATATTGTTCAAATTTCAGTTACATCCTTTAACAGAATTTGCTCTTGACTTGGAGTAAATTGCTTTAATCTCTTTCAATCTGACTTTTCATCTGTAAAATCGGAGGAAACTAAAGTAAAACATTACAGAATGCTTAGCATTGTAACTGGTACAGATTAAGGACTCAGTAAATGTTAGATGACTAGACTGATTCCTGGCAGAGCAAGAAAAGCAACTCTACTTTCCACAGTGGCTGAATTAACTTACACTCCCACCAGCGGTTTGTAAGTGTTCCCTTTTCTCTGCAACCTTGCAGCATCGGTTATTTTTTGACTTTTTAGTAATGGCTGTTCTGATGCAATTTCTCAAAGAACTTAAAACAGAATTACTATTCCACCCAGCAATCCCACTGCTGAGTATATACGCAAAGGAATATGATTCATTCTACCATAAAGACACATGCATGTATGTTAATCATGCATCATTCACAGTAGGAAAGATATGGAATCAATCTAAATGATCATCTCTGGTACACTGAATAAAGAAAATATGGTACATATACATCATGAAATACTATGCAGCCATAAAAAAGAATGAGATCTATTGGAGCCTGGAGTGTGGGAAGAGGGAGAAAATCAGGAAAAATAACTAATGGGTACTAGGCTTAATACCTGGGTGATGAAACAGTCTATCCAACAAACCCTCCTGACACAGGTTTACCTATGAAACAAACCTCATATATCTCTGAACTTAATAAAAGTTAAAAAATAAAATAAATAATTTTACCTGGAAAAAAAGGAATGAGATCATGTCCTTTGCAGCAACATGGATGGAGCTGGAGGCCATTGTCCTAAGCAAACTGATACAGAAACAGAAAACCAAATACTGCATCTTCTTACTTATAAGTGGGATCTAAACAACAAGAACACATGGACATAAAGAGGGAAACTACAGACACTGGGGTGCCTGCATTGAGGGTGGATAGTGGGAGGAGGGAAAGGATAAAAAAAGTACCTATTGGGTATTATCCTTATTACCTGGGTGACTAAATAATGTGTACAGCTAACTCCAACAACATGCAGTTTACCTATATAACAATCCTGCACATACATGTACCCCTAAACCTAAAATTTTTTTTTAAAGAAGCTCTAATGAACAGAAGTGCAATATCAAGGAGAGAATTGACATGGAGAGACATCCATCCTTGGTGACGTATTTAGAAACAACGCCATTTGTGTGGTTTACAGTTGGTAATTATTACTCATAAGAATTTTCAAACTGATTGATAATACAAAATGTATTTGACCCCTCAAATAATGCATTTGTTTCATTGTTTTTTTAATGTCATTTACATGATCTGACTTTAATACCTGAATTTTTTTTTTTTTTTTTTGTGTTGTTTTAGACGGAGTCTCACGCTGTGTCACCCAGGCTGGAGTGCAGTGGCGCGATCTCGGCTCACTGCAAGCTCCGCCTCCCAGGTTCACGCCATTCTCCTGCCTCAGCCTCCGAGTAGCTGGGACTACAGGCGCCCGCCACCACGCCCGGCTAGTTTTTTGTATTTTTAGTAGAGACGGGGTTTCACCATGTTAGCCAGGATGGTCTCGATCTCCTGACCTCGTGATCCACCCGCCTCGGCCTCCCAAAGTGCTGGGACTACAGGCTTGAGCCACCGCGCCCGGCCCTAATGCCTGAATTTCAAACAAATGCAATGTATGCACTTCTCAATGTAACTGAAAAGATATTGCATGTTTTCAACCACATAAATGGTCCAGTAAGTAGCATTTAAATCAAAATACAGCATATCTCTCTTGCTTATGTAATGTTCATATTCTAAAGCATGTTCCATGGGCTAATATGTTATACAAGAACAGGAAGCTACTGTTTTACATGGAGAATTACTTTAATAGTCAGCTAGGTCAACCTAGAAAACCGCTTCTGGAAGGTTCCACTCAAATGTTACCTCTTTAACGCACTACTCCAGGACTCAGTCATTACTTCTTCTGTGTTTTCCCAGCATTTTATATTAAGCTTTTATTACATCACTTATGTTATTTATTATTTATATATTTATCTTTTAAACTATGCTTTTTCTTATTTTTAAATATTTGCCTTTTAAACTTGTTTCTTGTCTGGGCATAGTGGCTCACACCTGTAACCTTAGCAGTTTGAGAGGGCGAGGCAGGTGGATCACCTAAGGTCAGGAGTTTGAGATCAGCTTGGCCAACAAACTGGGCTCGTGACACCCTGTCTTTACTAAAAGTACAAAAATTAGCCGGGCATGGTGGCATGTACCTGCAATCCGTGCTACTCGGGAGGCTGAAGCAGAAGAGTCGCTTGAACCTGGGAGGTGGAGGTTGCCGTGAGCCGAGATTATGCCACTTCACTCCAGCCTGAGTGACAGAGTAAGATTCTGTCTCAAAAGAAACAAAAATTCCCAAACTTAATGCTGTTATGCCAACTAGGTTTTAAAGAATGGTCACGAATTGAATAGTAATGGATATCATGGATATTAAACTACTTCTATCATTTAGAAATTTTCTACATATAATAGCCATTTAAGGAAGGGCATAATTACTATTACTCCCAATTTTCCGGAAAAGGACCTGACAGAGTTTTATGGTTTTAAATAAAATGCAGTGTGTGTAGTGTGTCCAGATTCACATTGCTAGCAACACAGATTCAGGACTCAGATTTTGCCATTTTGTCCCTAATACCTTAAGGACAAAATGACTAAGCAACTGAAATACAAGAATTTCCAACCAACAAAAATGTTTATATTTAAATTGAAAGATATGGGTAAAAATAGGATATTCAGATTTTTAAAAAGGGAAAACATTAGACAAAAATATTAAGTAAAAGGCTTATAAAACATTGAAGAGATTCAAATTAATGTGAGGTGGTTCAGATTTAGACCAATCTGTTTTGTTTTATAAGATGAACATTTCCAAATTTGGGGTGAAATTATTGTTTTAATCATTTAATTTATATATTCCTTTTTAATTGACATAATAGGAAACATAATGGCCTTATTGAAAACTTAGTTCTATAGCATTCTTTGATATATGCCCATGTTGAAATATTACTGGATCATGGAATCAGAAGGAAATGCATTGCCTTATGAGACATAGCTTTAGGTGGAGCAAGAGTGTTTTAACAGGGAATGAAAATGGAAATTAATAAATACCATGAAAGTGTAAGAGAAATTTTGTGTATATGTGTACATATGCATTTCTTTGGAAAGAAGTTCCATAGCATTCATGACATTCTCAAAGTCATTTATGACCACAAAGAAGTCATGCAGAAAAAGGAGCTTTGGAACAAGAGCCACTTAAATCCCATTTATAGACTCCTGTGTGTAAATTGCTTTCATTATGAGGTTGATGAGGAAATTAAATTACATAGCCTATGTAAATAACTGGTTTTAGAAGGTGCATAATAATGCAGTATCTACTAATTCTCATTCTCCTTCATTACTTGAGGAATAAAGTCCAAATTATTTAGCTCAACATTCAAGAAATGTACAAGATTTTTATCAAACTTCTTTTTCTGTCTTCATTTTTCCCATACTCTTATTTTCTAGTCAGATGGGATTATTCACTGCCAAGGACCATACTTACCTTCTCATTCTAGTCTCTTGTTACTGTTACTCCTCCAAACTCATTCAATTGATTTCATCTAATTTTTGCCCAAATATTAAGGACTTAATATTAAGGCTCATCCCAATGAACCTTTGATAACTGTTCCATGTATATATTTTTTACTCCTCTCAATTCAAAAGCACTTTTTAACCTCTGATGGATGATTTTGAGTATGTTTTATTTAACAATAAGAATATGCATGTGTCCTGTAACTTCTCTCTTAGGCTATAAACTCCTTGGGTCAAGGACCACATTTCCCTCAAATTTGTACATACCTAAAGCCCAGAAAAAACTGAATATATATTTGTGAAATTACTGAATGATTCTAGTTAATCCCCTATTTGCAGACCAGAAATAAATCTCTAACAACCTAAAGATGTGCACACTGTTATTCTATACTTTAAACTTACGATAAGCTGTCTAGCATGAATGATACAGAAATCTAAATTATGTAAATAAAATGTCTCTTTTCTTCACAAAAATATATAATGAACTGCATGTAACACCTAAGTCAGTGTCTGAGCCTACACATGCATGAAATGTCCTAAAATGGTCCATATTTTTTACAGAAAAGGCATCAGAGCATGTTTTATAAAGTTAGTTCACCTCACCTTTAATAAAATACCCATTAATATCAACTACATAACATATTTTGTTTTTCTCTCTTTTTTTTTCCTCTTTTGGTTATTAAAGTGCTTCCTTTGTGAAATAACTTTTGTTTAAGAACTGACTACACTGATTTCATAATCAAACATTTAGCCAAAAACTAAACTTTACGTATGTCCCTACTTTCCAGAGGTCAACATTTGATAAATAATTATCTTTCACAGTTCCTAGTTCTCAATGACCTTCATTCTAGTTTTTTACCCTTCCTCCTAAAATAATTTGTGAAATGAGAGAGACAGAAAGAGAGAAAGAGACAGAGAAATCGAGAAGGAGGGAGGGATGATAAGACAGCAAAAATCATGTTGGGGATAGCACTCAATGAAGTTAGGTAGAATACATTTCTTGCCTGTGATGAAGCCAATCAATCTCAAGAACACTGAGAAACTTTACTCATTATAATGAACATCACAAGAGAAAAAATATTAGGAGAGATTCAGGTTATCATAAAATGGTTTTAGAAACTGGTTTCCTTCTCCCCGTGAGTTGTTATACACTGTCCTTATCAGTCTATCAAAACACTGCACTTCCATTAGTGGAATGAGATTGCAAAAATCAGAAGACAAAAAGCAGAACAAGAAAACCCAAACCTTTTAACAGTAAATAAAACATTTTGATAAGAATTCTCACAACTCTTTATATTAACATTTGCTTGTTTAAAAGAAGATGAGATTTTGAGAAACACTGATTTTACCTGTAGTCAACTAGTCTCTGCCTAAAAAAGTGAAGGCTGAATATTTATAGAACCATTTTGTCATATATTTTATGTCTTTACAGCATGTAGTTGATAATTTTCCTAATAAGGTCACCTTTCAGCAAATGCATTTGCAAATTCACGTGGCATACTTGCCTAAAAATAAGGCCAATTTGTGTGAGCTGAGGATTCTCAGTTTATCCCATGTGTCTTTTTCACTGCAGTATACCCAATGCAGCAGCAGAAAATATTTTTGGCAGCATTTATTCACGTTGATCTTTGTGTCTTTCTTTGTACATTCCAATAAAATAATAAGGTGATATAGGAATTAACATCTTTCCTGGATTTATCATATTTGGAGTTCTTCAAAGGCAGATATAATTTTTCCCTTTGTGTGTGTGTGTGTGCTAATATACTGCATGGCCACCCAGCATCTCCGTAGAAAAGGGGCTTAATAAACCTTGTTGACTGGTGGCTGGAGCCATTTAGTCAAATGGGGGAAGATTAAAGATTTGTTCTTACTTTCTCAACTAAAGGGTAGGCAGAGTGAGAAAGGAGGTCTTGTAACCCCAGCTGATGAGGTAGATGATTTGGAAAGCAAAGGCTGTCTCATTTAGAGAGCTGGAAAAGTGTGTTCCTAGCATTTTAACCTTAGCTATGCCCTAATTATGGACTTGGTTATTTTGCTAAGCAGCAGGAGGGACTTGGTGATCCGTTTCTCTGAATGTCTTGGCCAAAGTCTTCCTCTACTTGTAATTTTCATCCCCGTGTGAGTCCCTTAATAAAAACCCTAAGCCTTTTAACTCTGAACAATCAAATAACATACTTCTAGCTGAAGGATGTTATGGTTTCAAAGATAGTTTCTACTGAAGATAATGAGTGTTCTAGAGCGTTAATTGAAACAGCAGGAAAGAATTGTGACTTTACAAGTATCCCAGGGGAGTCCAATGCACCAAGATGATGGCATAAATAAGCTAGACTACTGGACTTTAGTTTCTTAAGTCACATATTAAATGCAGAAATTTTAAGGAAGAAAACTTTTCTTATGCTATAGAAATTTGATGAACACCATTCATAAGTTAATGTGAAAAAATCTATTTAACACAGATGAAAGAACACTACCATCTGTTGTTAGCACTTTGTTTAAAATCTGACTATGGTATAAATACTCTTATTTTGATGCCCCAGTTTTTTTGATACCAAAAATAGTGGATTATTCTTATTTAATTCATATGATTATTCTTATTCATATTTTTAATAACTGTGATACATGGAAAACTATCTTGATGTTGTTCATTCATTAAATATTTATTGAGCACTTACTACAAGCAAAATCGAAGTTGCAAAGACCAAGCAGATATGAATCTTGATTTCAGAGATTTAGCAAATCAGTAAAATATAAAACACATACAAAACTTTAGTGAAAGTAGAAAGTAATAAATGAGATATAAAAACACCACATGTTATTTATTTCAATGCTTTTGGCATAAAATTTAATGTAAACATATCTCTATTTTCTTGACTTATAAATAAAGTAAACTTGATATAACTGACTACTTGATGTTAGAAATTTACAATTCCCTCATCCTAAACATTATTTCTCGTTATAAACAACACAGAAAATTACAAAAATTTAAATGAATCATTTGTGGCCTCATAACAATAAATGTAGCAATAATTATGCTGAGAGTAATTGTGTTCTTAAATAATTGAGATATTCTTGTATTACATCTTGGGTAATACATAATGATATAACATCTTTCACACATACATAGTGAATAACATTTTACCATTCAGTTTTAAGACACAGATTACAAGTTCATGAAGCTAAATGATTTCATTGTTTTGAAAAGCTGAATGAATTGTCATTATAAGAAAAAACAATTCATAATCTTAAATTATTGGCAATAAGAAAACCTGAATACACCACCAGTTGCCAGTATTTCTATTGTTTATGAGTGACATGGTCTTCAGGTTAAAAAGAAAAGAGAAAGAGGAAACTTCTTCCATTAAAGGCAATTAACACAAAAGAAATTAAACCCAGTTGAAATCAGGGCAGAGAGGTTTCACTGTGATAGAATGGGATTTAAAGGTAGGAGATCTGAGTTCAAATTCCAGCTGTGTGAACTGGACAAGTCAACTTGCAGATTGAAATCTCCATACTCACTTCACAGGGTTGTCAGAATTGAACAAAAGAGTCTTGGCAAAATTATGTTGCAAACATAAATTTTTGGTAATTCCTTTGAAATTCATGTAATCTTAATGTTTTGTTTTTTTAAATCACAACGGAGATGTTTTTCTACAAAGGTACTGCTCTTTGGTTCTTGCCATTTCTATAGAAGCAGAAATCACCTGCCCTCCATCAGTTTGCTGGTTATCCTAATTAATCCCAGAAGAGACAGTTTTGGGATTTTTGTGTTTTGTTTCAGTTTGCTAGGACTGTGGCATACAAGCCAGAGGCCAAATTTATTTTCTCATGGTTCTGGAGGCTTAAATTCCAAAGTCAATGTGTCAGCAGGGTTCCTTCGCAAGGCCGTGAAGGAAAAATCTGTACCTGGCCTCTCTGTAAATGGCTGTCATCTCCCTATGTCTTCGTACTCTTCATCTTTATTTACATGTCTGGGCTTAAATTTCCTCTTCATATAAGGTTATCAGTCATACTGAATTAAGTCCATCACAATGACCTTGTTTTAATTTAACTACCTCTTTAAAGACCTTATCTTCAAATACAGTTACATTCTGAAGTACTGAGGATTAGGTCTTCAACACATCAATTTTGGGTTAAGGAGATTGGGACACAATTCAGATCATAACATGTATTATGATGGATTGAGAGAAACTAATTTCTTTGTTAAAGGCATATAACGGTCAGCAAATAGCACTGAATAATACATAGAAGTTTTAATAAAATATGAACATAGATATAAAAATACTGGGAAGTATTTCTTGGTGACATTCTCTTCCATTCTATTTTTTTGGTGGAATTATTTGCCCCAAATCACAATTTTCTTTATTGAGCCAAGGAAAGGAAGGCATCTATTCAAATAGCAAACAAATCAGCAGGCATCTTATGCCAGTCTAGGCCCTCTGGAGATGCTATATATTGGCTAGCAGTCTATTTTCTTCCAACCATATGGTTTGGTGCAGATGATTTAGCACAAAAATAACCTTCTTCAGTGAATAGTGGTGCCGTGTGCAGGAAACTCGTCCTTCTCTTTTTAACCACTCACAGAGGTGTAACCCCCACAGGAAAGGCATCTGTCCTCCAGCAGCCGTTCAAAAACAGGGAGGTTATAGGTTTGACAACTCACTGAAATGTCACAGAGAATCGTTTTTGAAACAGAAATCTGTCATTCCTCTCTATTGAAATTTAGAACACTAATAATGATATACAGTCTTTCTAGAGCTGTGGGGATTCTTCTCTATAAATTTTTCCAGCATTTTCATATTTGATTCTGCTGGCCCATTAAACCAATGCAAAATGGTATAATCTCATTTTTTTCATTTTTCTTATGTTCTTTATTTTAATTCGTTGAATTGTGAGTGATCAATCCTGGACATATTTATTTATGATGTTGCAACAAGAAAGTTTACCTAGAATGTTCTACAGTCCTAAGTCTGTTTCTGGCTTTATTGCTTAATACCCTTGAAACTGGGAGAAAGGACATTATTTTTTAAACCATAGAATTTACATTTGTAAAATGAAGGCACAAAAAGTAAATTATGGCAAATAGCGAATACAGAGAGAAAATGTCATAGCCCATACTAACAACTACTTCAGTCCCCAGTGAGTTGATTTCTGTATGGCAGGAAAAAAGATCCTGGTTAATGTGTGTCATGTTACTCTTCGTTCATTTATCCCTTCATTCTCCAAATATATTGTGTTAAGCATTATTCTACACTCATGGAATATATCAGTAAGTAAAACCAAGGCCTTTGACCTCATAGATTTTGTATTTTAGTAGAAAGAGTTCTGTGATAAACAAAAAGAAGACAAAAATAAGTACATTTTATAGTTATGTTAGAAGGTACAAAAGGAAAAAAGTAGAGTTAAGGGGAATCAATGCTGTGTTGGAGCAAGATACTGGATTTTAAATGAGTGGTCAGGGTAGGGCTTCAAAGGCTATTATAGGCTGTAACAATTTATAATAGAATAAATATTGCCGGAAATGAATCTTTCATTCTTTTTCCTTAAAAATAAACTCAGTTTTCAGGGTAAGATATCGGAAAGTTTAGCAAAGCACCCCTGGTATTTAAGACATTTTATTAAATAACGTATTTCTTTGTCCATCTGTTTAATGAATTGCTTTCCCCCTGTAGTTTTTCTTTGCTCCTAAGAAACCTGATTTTGAACTATCTAGCTGAATAGTTTTCTATCTCCTTCTCCTAACTTGAAAAACCTATGCCTCACATTTCACTTCCATATCTTTAGACATGAGAATGTCACTGACACTGCAAAATCACAAAGCATTTGTCTCTTGCAGGCTACTCTCTGCAGCCTTTGTACATATTTTACTTAGGTGCCATGTGACATAAAAGGAAAATAAGGCAAAATTTCAAAATAAAAATTATCAATGGTAATGTGCTATTGAATAAACCCAAGGCCCATATTCTTCCAGGTTAATTTGCTGTTAGCAACGCCTGTGCCACCAATTGAAGGCTTTGTGGCCAGGTCTTAAAAGTAAGTCCCTAAGCCCATGAAATGTTAGCAAAAGGGCAAAATTGTATTTTTAACGAGAGAGGCAAATAAAGATAAAGGAGCACAAAGGCATAGAGGCTAGCTTGAAAATATACAAGGCTCTATGAAGCTGGCAAAACATTATGAGACATCTAATTTCAGCTGTCAAAGGGGCTCACATTGATTTTTCTGTTCATTGTATGCACTCTTAGGGTCTTTAAATAGAGCCTCATTTGACTCTCATATAACCTATCTTTCTCAGGGGAAAATTAATAGTACTTTCCAGTAGAAAAATAGGAGCTTAGTTTAGATTTGAATAGTTGAAAGCCCATTTTGTTTCTGTTTAGATTCAAGGAAATGAAAAGGTTTAGGCTTTTTCATGGTAAAGAAGTCAACAAAAATCCAGGAACCCCAAATCACTGCCCTTAATGCTAGTCATCTTTGTCCTCCTGCTGCATGCTTTTGTTAGTCAGCATCTGATCCATCTATTTTCAGCCTCTTCAACCCCAATCCCACAAAACTGCTTCTGAGAATGAAAATAAAATCATGATTCACTTAAAAATAATTCTTTTGTAAGAAAGCATTTAAAAGCTGGCCAAAAATTAAACCCAGACCCTAACCAAAAGAATCTGTTTACAAAATATAATCTCTACTTATGGATGACTCAGTTCTGTTGTAGCAAAATATTTTTTTCCTGAAATTCCTTGGCAGTAGCTTATTAAAACATTTTATTACCCTGCTTTCACAATATAACATCATTCTATTGATACTTATGAATAGAAAATATAATTGTTTTCCTTTGGGAATATTTTCTTTTGTCATTTTTTATTGTCCATTTATTGGAGACTGAGTAGTTTTGTCTTTAGAGCTTTTGTAATGAATCATTTCAACTTCTATTTTGGTGTAATAGTATAATTCCAAATATTAGACTGTACAATCTAATAAAACTTATGCTACACAAACACCAGATCTAAAGAGGACAACAGATCAACTAAAAGTTTACAGTTTAATTAATTATATCAGGAAGATAATAATTTTGTAAAGTTCCAAAAATTGTTGATTTGCTAGAAACTTTAAGATTGATGACAATATGGGTGAACATTTTGTTTACTAAGTCAAAGTCGAAATGCTGAGTTTATGAGTTCTGATGTGTGTGTTTGTATGTATGTGTGTATGATTTGGCTGAACCAGGGCAATTCTGGAGTTTGCATTATATCTTTCAATCCCCACAAGTCTGTTTCACATGTTCTAACCCATTGAGTAGATTCTGAATAAATATCAGGTTAAAAGAAAGGACAGATAATACAGAGATATGTCTCAGAATTCCTTTATTGCATATCCCAGAAAGTAATGAGGCTGCTAATTTGCTGAAGACATTCCCAACCTTTCAGATGCACTAGAACTCTTCTAAGTGTGTAACAATTCTAGAATGTCAGAAGAGACATCTTGAGGATGACATCTTGTCCACTGAAATCAGTAACTCCTGTAACAAGGGTGTACTATCTTGGAAAAGAGAATAAAATATGTAGTATAGAAGAAGGAATAAGCAAAGTCTGATCATTGAAGACTGAAAGAGAAGCCTACTTTTTCCTCAATGGTGAAACCTCTACAAACTTTTTTTCTAAAATTCAGTGTACCACTGGGCAAGCCTGCAAGAAGTCAAAGAACTATCAGTAGCATCCATACGGCTGAATCAAGGAAAGGTGTTTTTTCCCTTCCTAAAATTTAAAGCTCCACCTGAAACTTTATATTATGGTAAGGATGATTACACTTGTGTTTTGCAGAGACGTTTCAGGAAGAAAAAATGAGAACAAATGCACCTGCAATATATGAAATATGTGTTTACATGTTATCTAATTTTATCCTTACACCAGCTCCATGAGTTAAGTACTACAAGAAAAACTGAGGCTCCAAGGTCCTATGAGAAATGAGGAAACTGAGTCTCTAAAGTCCTATGACTTGACTGTGACAGACCTAGGAAGTACTGCAGCTAGACCAGGAACTCATTTGCAAAATGCATACTCGTTCTTCTTCTATATGTTGATACAGTGCTGAGAACCTGATTTAGCTTAAGTTATTTATATGTCTTACATCAAATTGTGACAGAGATATCCTTATGGTATTATTATCCTCACTTTATAGAATAAGAAGAAATTTCAGAAAGGTTTAGAGCAGTGGTTCTCAAAACTCATTGACCATCAGAATCACATGACAAAGTTGAAAAAATACTAACTCAAGGAATTCAAGCCCAGATATTTTTATTTAATCAATCTAGATAGAAGCTCAGGGATCTGCGATTTTCTAAAAACTCCTCAGTTTTTTCTAATGTAACACTAGCTTTCAGAAACATTAATCAGTGATAATATGATTTGGATGTGTGTCCCTGCCCAAACCTTATGTGGAGTTGTAATCGCCAATGTTGAAGGACGGGGCTAGTGGGAGGTGATAGAATCATGAGGGTAGATGTCCCTGCTGTTCTTATGATAGTTCTCGTGAGATCTGGTTATTTAAAAGTGTGTATCACCTTCCCCTGCTCTCTTCCTCCTCCTCCAGCCACGTAAGATGTGCCTGCTTTCCCTTCGCCTTCTGCCTTGATTGTAAGTTTCCTGAGGCCTCCACAACCATGCTTCCTACACAGTCTGTGGAACAGTGAGTCAATTAAATCTCTTTTCCTTATAAATTACCCAGTCTCAGATAGTTCTTTATAGCAATGTAAGAACAGACTAATAGAAGTGGATACTTTTTATAGTTGGAGAAGTAGGGGTTTGAATCTTCATTTATCCTCTGCCACTATGCAAATAGGCATAATTTGCATAGTATTGTCAATTTATTAGATAATTTATTAAACATTACCTAATTTAATGCTTATGATGATACCCTGGGATAAATACTTACCTCCTGGTGCTTACTGGACACATACTATTATTTATATGTTGTATTATTTATTGTTACATAATATTACCACAAAGTTTAAAATAACATATATTGGCGACTTCTGTTTTTATAGGAAGATGGAATCAATGTGTGTTTTGCTATTTCTCCTGCTAAGTAAAAGTAGAATCACTGAATATTGTAAATAAAACAAATATGAGTTGACTGAAAAGTAGAGAGAAATAAAACTTTTGGTGGAGGGAAAAGACATAAATCAGTGGAAGTGAATAGAGAACCAAGAAAAAACGGATACAAATATGTCCAACTTATTTTTGAAAAAGGTGCAAAAGCAATTTAATAGAGATAAAACAGCCTCTTTAACAAATGGCACTAGAGAAATTGTATACCCACAAGCAAAATACTAACCTCAACCTAAGTCTCATGTCATTTGCAGGACTAATACAAAATGAATCATGGACTTACATGTAAAACATAAAACTATATAATCTAGATAAATAAACTTATGAGATTATCTCCAGGATATAAGATTAGGAAAATAATTCCTGAAGTTAACACTAAAAGCACAATCCAGAAAATTTAAAAAAAATAAGTTCGATTTTATCAAAATTAAAAATTATTGCTCTGAGAAAGATCCTGTTAAAAGGATCAAAAGCCACTACAGAGTAAGAGAAAACATTGGCAAACCAAATATCTGACAAATAAATAGTATGTAGAACGTAAGAAACTATCAACATTAGAAAAAATAAGCAAACTGATTAGAAAATGTGCAATGGGAAGTTTGAAAATGGAAAGAGAAACATTTCGTCGAAGTAAAAATATAGATGGCAAGTGATCACATGAGAAGATGTTCAATGTAACAGAAAATGAAACTGAAATGAGATCACTACACACCTATCAGAATTTCCAGGTCAGATGAGGTGGCTGTTGCCTGTCATCCCAGCACATTGGGAGGCCACAGCAGGTGGACTGCTTGAGCCCAGGAGTTTGAGAACAGCCTGGGCAAGTTCCATCTCTCCAAACACTTTAGAAACGTAACCAGGTTTACTGGCATATGCCTATGGTCCTAGCTACTCTGGGGCGGGAGTTGAGGCTGAGGTAGGAGGATCACTTGAGTCCAAGGGTGCCAGGTTACAGTGAGCTATAATAGGGTCACTGAACTCAAGCCTAGCTGTCAGAGTGAGACCTTTTGTGTATGTGTGTGTATGTATAATATATATCACATTTTATATATGTGTTCATGTATCATACACATATATAGAGACATACATTATATGTAAAATATATGTGTGTGTGTGTGTATGTATATATACATATATACACGCAACACCAATGCTGGAGGAGGTGCAGAGAAGCAGAATGATTCATTCATTGCTGGTGGGGAAGTAAAATGGTACAGCCACATTGGAAAACAGTTTGGCAGTTTATTTAAAAAGCTAAACATGCCATTACGATACAACCCAGTGATTGCACTCCTGGGCGTTTATCCTAGAAAAATGAAAACTTACATCCACTAAAATCTGTACTAAATGTTTATGGTCCCTTTATTGGTAATGATCAAAAACTGGAAACAATCTACATGCCCTTCAAAGATGAAAGGTTAAACAATCTGTGGTTTTTCTCATATCACGAAATAAACCACTGTGACATGAAACTACCTGGATGAATCCCTAGAGAATTATGCTGAGTGAAAAAAAAATCAAAAGAGTTAAATACTGTATGATTTTATTTATAAAACATTCTTGAAATGACAAAGTTACAGAAGTGGAGAACATATCAGTGGCTGCCAAAGATTAAGAAGGGGATGAGGGAGGCAGGGAAGTGAGTGGGCCTATAAAAGGGCAACATGAGGATCCCTGTGATGATGGAATTTTTTTGTATCTTGATTGTGTCAATGTCAATATCTTGGTTGATAGTTTATGCTCCAATCTCATAAAGTGTTTCCATTAGAGAAACCTGGGTAAAGCACACAGGATATCTCTTTGTAGTAATTCTTACAACTGCATGAAAATTAATAATTGTCTCAAAATAATAGTTGAATTTTAAAAATTTATATTTATTATCTTACTTTTTGTATTGGGTTGGAGATCCAGACATAGCTTGGCTGAGTTCTCTACAAGGCTACAATCAAACTGTTCAGCCAGGGATGGGGTCTCATATAAAAGCTTGACTTGGGAAGGATCTGCTTTCAAATTCATGAAGGCATTGGCAGCAATCACTTTTCGTGGGTTGTTAAGCTGAGGGCTTCAGTTTCTTGCTGGCTTTTAGCTGAAGGTCACTCTCAATTTCTTGCTGTGTGGACTTCCTCAACATGGCCATTTGCTTTATGAAAGCTAGCAAGGGAAAAAGTCCCTTAGCTGAACAGATGTTACAATCTTGTGTAACATAATTATGGAAGTGACAGTTCATCACCTTTGCTATTGTTTGTTGGATTGAAGCAAGTCACAACCCTGTTACACTTAAGGGGAGGAGATTATACAAAAGCATGAATACTAGTAGACAAAGATGACTGAGAGTATCTTAAAGTTGCTCAAGTAAATGTGTTTATATACATTTACTTCAAAGATTTTTTTCTTTAATTGGAATTTAATTTGGTCTTGATTTAATTGAGTTTTGATTTAATCAGAAATATGCTTTCTACTCTCCTAAATACTTGGCAGTTGTACAATATGATTTAAAGTATTATCAGCTAAGTTCTACATTTATAGGAGATCTTAGAACTAAAGAATGTTCCAACATTTTTATCATAGGAAACAAGATGTATTCAAGCAGATTGGGAAATAATGCATCTTAGCTACAGTAGGTATTTTTATGCCACATGTTAAACCTTTCAGACCTCTAGAAAACTTATTATATTACTATGTGTGTAACTTAATGATCTGAAGAGACTCATGTAACATCCCAAAACACAAATTTACTATGTGGGAAAAGTTTACACTTTGGAAGAAACTTTTTCTACTGTATCTTACCTGTATTACAAACATTGTCTTTTTAGAAAACTTCTTAGTTGACTTGAAAATCTTAGAAAACCTTTCAGAATAGAAAAATGTATTTCACATGAAATCTTTTGCAGAGTCAACCCATTGAAATTCTCTGTGACCTGGTAAACACAAAGTATAATCAATCAACTTAGTAATAAAGTTTAGATTTGTGTGAAGGTTAATCTGCCTTTATATACTGAAAACTAAAATATTCTCTTTTTTGGAAAATTAAGACATGACATTTTCATTCCTCTTGTACTTCTTGCGGGCTCCAAGATTTTTAAATATCCCTTATGGCATTTCTGAGAATAATCTTCAAGTGTTTCTTAATTCCAAAATAAGGTAGATCATCTGGAAATGATGAAAATGAAAGCAGTCATCATCATCATCATCATCATCATCATAAGATGAATTATTTAAAATAATAACACGTACTCTCTAGATAGGTCTAATCTCTGTAACAGAATACATGTGAGGTCAGGAATCAACAAGTCCCTCTGCCTTGCCCCTCTTCAAAAACAAACACATGAACAAACAAAACATTCCCCTTCTTTTAGTATATTTGGAGAGAAAGAAATTTGTCGTGTATTTCTGCTAAATCATTCCCCATCTGGCTTCTGCTTCTCTGTGTTGCCTGAGCTGAACATGCGCTATTGCAAGTTGAGCTGTTTGTCCTGAGCTGAATACTGGCCGCTTTTACATCATTCCCCATAACACCACTAAAATAAGATTGTTGATGGAAGCCTCCTTCTACTAACATTTTAGAATTTAAAATAATTAGGATTAAAAATTTGATAACAGAGGGGTTCATAGCACAGTACTGAACAAAGAACAACTTATTGTTTTCATTATCACGATTTGTTTTCTCATTTTCTGTATCTTGGAGGATATATCACTGACCCATATTCTTACCTGGCCTCTACTCTTTGCATGATAGGTGAGCCTTCTCTACTCCCAGGGTCTTGTCCATCTTCACAAACACCTCCTCCTATTCCAGCTGCCTGAAGAAAACTCTTAGATGTATTTCTGTATTATTCAGAGCATTCTGTCCTCCTGGATTACATTCAGGACACTTTGGCTTTCATAATACTAAAAGCACCTATCTAGATGTTTTTCTAAATAAGCGTAGTTTCTTACCTAAAAATAATTATATTTTCCTATTGTATCTAACTCAAATTTCTGGTATGTTTAAAGGGAATGCCTTTTCTTTCCACTTGGTAATAACCACTATCATTCACTGACACATAAAGTACCCACAATTATCAAGCTCTTCGAACATGCTAAAGGCCATTCTATATGTTTTAAACTTAACACTTTGAGTCACATAATCTTTAAAACAACTCCATTATTATTCCATCATATAGCACAGTCGTTATGAGAAGAGATTATATGCTTGAAAAACTTGTATCCCAATAACCCTGAAAGATTAAAGCCCTAGTTTTCTCAGGTTTCAATGTTAGGAGACTTCTGTATAAGATTTTTTAAGTTTTATTTTAATTTTATTTTATTTTTGTTGAGGAGAGTTAGGATTTAAACCCAGGTTTTTCTGGCTACAAGATGCACATATGTAATCACAAGACTTCACTCTATACAACCCTGGCTTCCTTTGAAGATTTTATGATATTATCTATTGTGGTAGCTAGAATAATGCCCCCACCTCCAAGCTGTCTACATCCTAATCCCAGGAACTTGTGTATTCGGTTACACAGCAAAGAGGAATTAAGATTCTAGATCGAACTAAGGTTTCTAATCAACTGACTTTAAAAAGATTTTCCTGAATATTTCCATGGGCCAAATGTAAGTACAAGTGGCTTTGAAATGTGAAAGATGAAGAGAGAAGAGTGAATGTCAGAGTGATTCTATGGGAGAAAGACTAGTCATTACTGGTTTTGAAGATATAGTAGGAGCACATGAGCCAAGGAATGTAAGCAGTCTCAAGAAGGTGAAAAGGACAATAAAATGCAATATCCCTTAGAGCCTTCAGAAGGAAAGATGGCCTGGTTGACATCTTGATTTAGCCCGACGAGATCCATTATTAGACTTCCAACCTCCAGAATTTAAGATAATAAATTTGTATTGCTTTAACACAATTTGTTGTAATTTGTTATAGCAATAAGAGAAACTCAGTACACCTATTTTGACTTTTTATTCTTTCTTAGTCTACTGTTTCCAGTTTGAATATTATTATGCTTGATTGAAAAGAGTGAAGCACTATTTAACACATGGCACTGACACTACCTTTGTTTCATAAATTTCCCTCCCTTTGACACTTCCAAGGAGCAGAACTTACATTTTTGTTTCCTCTTGACCCTAACACAATTCAGTGCCCATTTTATTTACTGTTTTCCTAATCTTTCTTTGAAATTTAGGATTCCAAACTTTATTGTAGACAAAAGAAGGTATGGCAACAGAGTGTCCTTTAGATAGCATAAAGCCTGGAGAAAGTAAAACATAAAAATGAATGGGAACTTTTTAAGTAGAAGTCCAGATAAAGAAGTTGGGGGGGCGGGGGATGAAGGGTGGTTAAGGCAGCCAGGAGCCACAGTGTCACCCAACACACAAAGTACAAGTAGAAGATCATTGGAACAGACAACGTAAGCAAGGCAAGGATGAGAGATGAGATTGGAAAGGTCCATAAATTAGATTGTAAATGAATGAATATCCTTCTAGGAATTTTTAATCTGGAAGCTATGGGGAACCTGTGAATGACATTTAGCCCAAGAGGAATGTGATCATGAATTTAGAAAGTAAACGGTAGAGGCAATGTGGGAATGCAAGCAAGCCTAGAGGCAGGAAAATGAGTTAAGAGTCTTTTTAGTATACCAGAAAAATGATAATAATAGACAGAATATGTATGGTGGCCCTAGGGATGGAAAGAGTTAGAATAATTTAAAAGATATCAAGAAAATAGAATCCACAGTATGTGTTAACTGTAGGCTGTGAGAAAGTAGTCAAAATCATATTGATGGCTTGGACAACAAGATGTATGATAAGGACGTTCACCAATCTGGGGAAGATGGCAGATTTTGAGACAGAAGATGTGCCAGGTTTGGTTCCAGTTTTAGATTCTGGATCATTCTGTTGGGAATGTGAGCCCACTATCACTGTGTTTCTACTTTATGTTCCTATTGAACATCTACCAGTGGTTTTGAGGGCCTACTTCTTACAAACAGATAAATGATCTCTGTCTTCCTTTGGCTTGTGTTGTGCCAGCCTCTGCCAAGTAATCTGTGATCATGTGCAGACCACTTTCATTAATTTAAGTCCACTTATATGGCTTCTTAGCAAATTAACAAAATAAATATTGGAACATCATGAAGATGTACTGGGAAACTGCATACAGACCCAATATTTACTGAAGAAGTAGGCACAAATGAAAGTTTAGGATGTAACAGAATGATACCCCTGAAACTATTATAACAGAATGACATTAAAACACCTGTAAGAGGTGTATATGACAATATGACAGGACAGTTGACAAAAAGTTTGACTGCTTCAATATCGTAGTTGTACCAACCACAACAAAAATCTGTGAATGACTGGAAAATGTCAGATCAATGACAACAGAACTCGTCAATTTCAACCTACCATTCCATGTATTGAATTGAATAGGGGTATTATTTGCAAATAAAAAATTTTTAAACAATTTCAACTGGACTTCTTCTGTTAAAGGTTTATTGTTAGTGTTTATTATTTCCTACTAATTGCTAGAACTCTGCTAAATGTAGTATGGAAATTAAGCAAAGTAGTAGATGGGATCCCTGTCCCCAAGAAACTTATGTATCTTTTAGGAGAATCAAGGTTAACAAGCACAGGAAACCATTAGCACTAGGAAAAAAAAGAATTCAATTATCTGTGTGGACGAAAGACATTATGTATGTGAAGAACTCATTAAATGCTAGCTAAATCCACTTTTATTATGACAATTCTGGAAAGCAAAATATTATTTACTTTATGGAAGTTCCACAATGACTTGAAAAAGATAAATCTGTGTATTATTACTTGGACGTTTCTAAAAGTAAAAACTGTGCCGTTTAGCTAACCAAAGTACAAAAAAAGGGAAAATCTACTAATTGATGATTGTTACACTTACAGCATGCAACTTTTGTGTACTTAAAGAAAATCCTGTAATAAATGAGAGGGTGTTCTTAAGCCAAAATGATCTTAATTGGGGTTTGGAGGCCTTTGAAAATCTGCCTCTGTAAACAGTCCCTGGAATAATGACTTCCTGCAGAAGGAAAAGAGAGATATTTTAGAAGTCTAGGAGAGGCTGGCTAGCATGCTAGTCTCTGCTTTGCAGAGCAAATCCCTTGAATGCCTTTAAGAAGATTGATTTTTGATGTAAAGGCACATTTAATCATAGCTTTGAATGTTTCAAAAGTTTCTATGAGGGTTTTGCCTCTCAGTGGATTGGAAATCTATTAGTGTATAGCCAAGAGGTCACTGAATAGTAGAAATAAGACTTTTCAAGTGTTCTGATGCAAAATTTGATGGGACACACTAAAGCACTGTATTTCTAAAAGCATAGCACTGAAACTTCTCCAACAGAAATAAGACTAAATACATTCTCATGAGCACATTGCTGCTGTCAAGGTTTCTCCATGTTGTATTAAAATGTTAACCAACCTTGCAGACCTTTTAAGAAACCTGAGAATTTATAAAAATATCCCCATAATGTCATTGTCTATAATATGCAAAAATTCTGGATTCTTCTGAACCAGCTATAAAATATAAAGTGTGTGCTTTATTACCTATTATTTAGTTGTATTTTTTTTTACATTTATGGTATATTGATAAGCAGTATTCATAGTGATGTCCTACCAGCCTACATGGCAAAGCAATTCCTATTGTATCTTCTCGTATTTAGTTTGCTACTGATAATTTTTAAGTGTTTCCCCTCTTTTTAGTTTGATCCTATTTCCATCAGTTGTTCATTCTGCTACCACAGTGAACTCTTCTAAATGAAAATCAAATCATGTCACCTCCTGCTTGAAATCTTTCAATCATCACTGTCACCATCAGCAACAAATCCAATACCAGAATCTGTAAACTTACCAGGGAAAATTCCCTGGACAAGCAGGCAATGTTTGTATCCCATTCTGCCTCATTGTCCTCCATCCTTGTCCCCCAAAACAGAAGGTCCAGCCATCAAATAGGGATAGCAATTGGCAATGACAGTTTCTAAGTACCTTTGGTTTTACTGAGTCCAGTTCAAGATGATTGGTATTATAAACTCATTCAATAATTAAAATTTTGCCCTATTTGTTACTTTCAGATATCATATAACTAGAATATATTTATCATTTTTTGTTTATTTTTAATTTTATAGGTACATACCATGCATAAATATTTATGAGGTAGATATTTTGATACAGGCATATAATGTACAATGATCACATCAAAGTAAATGGGGTTGCCATCACCTCAAGCATTCATCATTTCCTTGTGTTACAAACATTCCAATAGTACTTCCTCAGTTATTCCGAAATATACAACAAATTCTTGCTGACTGTAGGCACCCTGTTGTGCTATCAAGTACTAGGTCTTACTCTTTTTAACTACATTTCTCTACTCATAAACCATCTCCATTTTCTAACCATCCCCTTACCTGTACTACCCTTCACAGCCTCTAGTAACCACTAATCTACTCCCTCTCCATGAGCTCAGTTGTTTTAATTTTAGCTCCCACAAATGAATGAAAGCATGCAAAGTTTATCTTTCTGTGCCTGGCTTATTTCACTTAAGATAATGTCCTCTAGTTCTATTCAAAACTTGCAAATGATCTCATTCTTTTTTATGACTGAATAGTACTCCATTGTGTATGTGTACCTGTATTAGTCCATTTTCACACTGCTGATAAAGACATACCCAAGACTGGACAATCTGCAAAAGAAAGAAGGTTAATGGACTCACAGTTTCATGTGGCTGGGGAGGCCTCACAATCATGGTGGCAGACAAGAGAAGAGATCTTGTGCAGGGAAACTCCCCTTTATAAAAACCATCAGATCTCTTGAGACTTATTCACTATCACGAGAACAGCAGGGGAAAGACCTGCCACCGTGATTCAATTATATCCCACTGGATCCCTCCTACAATACATGGGAATTGGGGGAGCTACAATTCAAGATGAGATTTGGGTGGGGACACAGCCAAACCATATCACATCACATTTTCATTTTAACATTGCTAATTTTTATTATTATTTATGAACAAATGACAATTCTGAATATAAAAATAAATGAGCCAATTCTCATCCTTTAATCTTTTCTAGTGTCCTCAGGTCTCCACTCAAATTTTTCTTATAAGTCAGGCACAGAATTTGAGAGTCTTTAAGAAGCACTAAAAGTCACAGTGCCTTAGGATTCTTACATGTTAACTTGCTAGCCCTTTTAATTTTTTTTTCCTTTTTTTTTCCTTTTTTTTTTATACTTTAAGTTCTAAGGTGCATGTGCACAATGTGCAGGTTTGTTACATAGGTGTACATGTGCCATATTGATTTGCTGCACACATTAATTCATCAATTACATTAGGTATTTCTCCTAATGCTATCTCTCTCCCTGCCCCCCACCCCATGACAGGTCCCGGGGTGTGATGTTCCCTGCCCTGTGTCCAAGTGTTCTCACTGTTCAGTTCCCACCTATGAGTGAGAACATGCGTCACACCACATTTTCTTTATTCATTCATATGTTGATGGATACTTAGGTTGCTTTCAAATTTTGGCTATTGTGAATAGTGCTCCAATAAACATTGGAGTGCAGATATCTCTTCAGTATACTGATTTCCATTCTTTTGAGTATATACCAGCAGCGGGATTAATGGATATGTTTTATCTTTAGACTTTTTAGGAACCTTCATACTGTTCTCCATGGTAGCTGTACTATTTTATCATCCCACCAATAGTGTACAAGTGTTCTTTTTTTTCTACATCATTGCTGGCATTCAATATTGCTTGTCTTTTGATAAAAATCATTTTAAAAATCATTTTAACTGGAATGAGATGATATCTCATTATAATTTTCATTTGCATTTCTCTGATGATGAATGATGTTGAACACCTTTTCATATGCCTGTTTTCCATTTGTATGTCTTCTTTTGAGAAATGTCTATTCGGATCTTTTGTCCCCTTTTAAATCAGATTAGTTTTCTTTTCCTATAGAGTTGTTAGAGCTCCTTATGTATTGTAGTTATTAATCCCCTGTCAAATGCATAGCTTGCAAATATTTTCTCCCATTCTGTGAGTTGTCTTTTCACTTTATTGTTTCTTTTGCTGTACAGAAGCTTTTTAACTTGATGCGATCCCATTTGTCCATTTGTCCATTTTTGCTTTAGTTGTCGGTTCTTTTGGGATATTGGTCAAGAAATATTTGCCCACACGAATGTCCTGGAGAGTTTCCCCCATGTCTTTTTGTAGTAATTACGTAGTTTGAGGTCTTAGATTTAAGTATTTAATCTATTTTTATTTGATTTTTGCATACAGCAAGAGATGTTTTATTCCTTGTTTTATTCCTCTGCACATGGATATCCAGTTTTCCCAGTACCATTTATTGGACTGTTTTTCCCTATTGTATGTTCTTGGTACTCTCTTTGAAAGTGAGTTCACTGTAGATATGCTGATTTATTTCTGGCCTCTCTATTCTGTTCCATTGGTCTGTCTGTTTTTATGCCAGTACCATCAGTACCATGCTGTTTTGGTTACTATAATTCTGTATTGTAATTTGAAGTCAGGTAATGTGATTCCTCTAGTTTTGTTCTTTTTTTCTCAGGATAACTTTGGCTAGTATGGATCTTTGGTGGTTCCATATAAAAATTAGGAGTATTGGTTTTCTATTTCTCTGAAGAATGTCATTGGTATTTTGATAGAGACTGTCTTGAATCTGTAGATTGCTTTGATTAGTATGGGTATTTTAACAATATTGATTCTTCCAATCTATGAACATGGAATATCTTTCCATTTTTTGTGTCTTCAATTTCCTCCATCAATATTTTATACTTTCATTGTAGAGATCTTTCACTTATTTGGTTAAATTTACTCATAATTATTTAATTTTATTGTAGCTATTGTAAATGGAATTGCTTTCTTGATTTCTTTTTCAGAATGTTCTCTGTTGGCATATAGAAATGCTACTGAATTTTGTACATTGATTTTGTATCCTGCAACTATACTGAACTTGCTTATCAGTTAAAATAGGTTTTTGTTTGTTTGGTGGAGTCTTTAGGTTAAAAAAAAAATCTGCAAACAAGAATAATTTGACTTCTTCACTTATAATTTGGATGCCTTTTCTTTCTTATGTCTGATTGCTCTATCTAGGACTTCCAGTATTATGTTGGATAACAGTAGTGAACAACAAACTTGTCATGACTTAGATGTTTCAAGAAAGGTTTTCAATTTTTCCCCAGTGTGATACTAGCTGTGAGTCTGTTGTATATGGTTTTTATTGTGTTGAGGTATGTTTAGCATATACCAGGTTTTGAGGGTTTTTTGTTTGTTTTTGTTTTGTTTTGTTTTTATTAAACTATAAGTTGTAGGGTACATATGCACAACATGCAGGTGTGTTACATATGTATATATGTGCCATGTTGGTGTACTGTACCCATTAACTCGTGATTTACATTAGGTGTATCTCCTGACGCTATCCCTCTCCCATCCCCCTACCCCATGACAGGCCCCAGTGTGTGATGTTCCCTCTTCCTGTGTCCAGGTGTTCTCATTGTTCAATTCCCACCTATGAGTGAGAATATGTGGTGTTTGGTTTTCTGTTCTTGCGATAGTTTGCTCAAAATGATGGTTTCCAGCTGCACCCATGTCCTCACAAAGGACATGAACTCATCCTTTTTATGGTGGCATAGTATTCCATAGTGTATGTGTACCACATTTTCTTAATCCAGTTTATCATTGATGGACATTTGGGTTGCTACCAAGTCTTTGCTATTGTGAATAGTGCCGCAGTAAACATACGTGTGCATGTATCTTTATAGCAGCGTGATTTATAATCCTTTGGGTATATACCCAGTAATGGGATGGATAGGTCAAATAGTATTTCTAGTTCTAGATCCTTGAGGAATTGCCACACTGTCTTCCACAATGGTTGGACTAGTTTACAGTCCCACCAACAGTGTAAAAGTGTTCCTATTTCTCTACATCCTCTCCAGCACCTGTTGTTTCCTGACTTTTTAATGATTGCCATTCTAACTGGTGTGAGATAGTATCTCATTGTGGTTTTGATTTGCATTTCTTTAATGGCCAGTGATGATGAGCATTTTTTCATGTGTCTGTTGGCTGCATAAACGTCGCCTTTTGACAAGTGTCTGTCCATGTCCTTTGCCCACTTTTTGGAGTTTTTTCTTGCAAATTTGTTTGAGTTCTTTGTAGGTTCTGAATATTAGCCCTTTGTCAGATGAGTAGATTGCAAAAATTTTCTCCCATTCTGTAAGTTGCCTGTTCACTCTGATGGTAGTTTCTTTTGCTGTACAGAAGCTCTTTAGTTTAATTAGATCCCATTTGTCAATTTTGGCTTTTGTTGCTATTGCTTTTGGTGTTTTACACATGAAGTCCTTGCCCATGCCTATGTCCTGAATGGTATTGCCTAGGTTTTCTTCTAGGGTTTTATGGTTTTAGGTCTAACATTTAAGTATAATCCATCTTGAATTAATTTTCGTATAAGGTGTATGGAAGGGATCCAGTTTCAGCTTTCTACTTATGGCTAGCCAGTTTTCCCAGCACCATTTATTAAATAGGGAATCCTTTCCCCATTTCTTGTTTTTGTCAGGTTTGTCAAAGATCAGATGGTTGTAGATGTGTGGTATTATTTCTGAGGGCTCTGTTCTGTACCATTGGTCTATATCTCTGTTTTGGTACCAGTACCATGCTGTTTTGGTTACTGTAGCCTTGTAGTATAGTTTCAAGTCAGGTAGCATGATGCCTCCAGCTTTGTTCTTTTGACTTAGGATTGTCTTGGCAATGTACGGTCTTTTTTGGTTCCATATGAACTTTAAAGTAGTTTTTTCCAATTCTGTGAAGAAAGTCATTAGTAGCTTAATGGGGATGGCATTGAATCTATAAATTACCTTGGGCAGTATGGCCATTTTCACCATATTGATTCTTCCTATCCATGAGCATGGTATGTTCTTCCATTTGTTTGTGTCCTCTTTTATTTCACTGAGCAATGGTTTGTAGTTCTCCTTGAAGAGGTCCTTCACATCCCTTGTAAGTTGGATTCCTAGGTATTTTATTCTCTTTGAAGCAATTGTGAATGGGAGTTCATTCATGATTTGGCTCTCTGTTGGTCTGTTACCAGTGTATAGGAATGCTTGTGAGTTTTGCACATTGATTTTGTATCCTGACACTTTGCTGAAGTTGCTTATCAGCTAAAGGAGATTTTGGGCTGAGACAATGGGGTTTTCTAAATATACAATCATGTCATTTGCAAACAGGGACAGTTGACTTCCTCTTTTCCTAACTAAATACCCTTTATATCTTTTCCTGCCTGATTGCCCTGACCAGAAGTTCCAACACTATGTTGAATAGGAGTGATGAGAGAGGGCATCCCTGTCTTGTGCCAGTTTTCAAAGGGAATGCTTCCAGTTTTTGCCCATTCAGTATAATATTGACTGTGGGTTTGTCATAAATAGCTCTTATTATTTTGAGATATGTCCGATCAATACTGAATTTATTGAGAGTTTTTAGCATGAAGGGCTGTTGAAATTTGTCAAAGGCCTTTTCTGCATCTATCGAGATAATCATGTGGTTTTTGTCTTTGATTCTGTTTATATGCTGGATTACATTTATTGATTTGCATATGTTGAACCAGCCTTGCATCCCAGGGATGAAGCCCACTTGCTAATGGTGGATAAGCTTTTTGATGTGCTCCTGTATTTGGTTTGCCAGTATTTTATTGAGAATTTTTCCATCAGTGTTCATCAGTGATATTGGTCTAAAATTCTCTTTTTTTGTTGTGCCTCTGCCAGGCTTTGGTATCAGGATGATGTTGGCCTCATAAAATGAGTTAGGGAGGATTCCCTCTTTTTCTATTGATCGGAATAGTTTCAGAAGGAATGGTACCAGCTCCTCCTTGTACCTCTGGTAGAATTCGGCTGTGAATCTGTCTGGTCCTGGACTTTTTTTTAGTTGGTAGGCTATTCATTATTGCCTCAATTTCAGAGCCTGTTATTGGTCTATTCGGGGATTCAACTTCTTCCTGGTTTAGTCTTGGGAGAGTGTATGTGTCCAGGAATTTGTCCATATCTTCTAGGTTTTCTAGTTTATTTGTGTAGAGGTGTTTATAGTATTCTCTGATGGTAGTTTGTATTTCTGTGGGGTTGGTGGTGTCATCCCTTTTATCACTTTTTATTGCATCTGTTTGATTCTTCTCTCTTTTCTTCTTTATTAGTCTTGCAAGCAGACTATCAGTTTTTTTTTTATCTTTTCAAAAAACCAGCTCCTGGATTCATTGATATTTTGAAGGGTTTTTTGTGTCTCTATCTCCTTCAGTTCTGCTCTGATCTTAGTTATTTCTTGCCTTCTGCTAGCTTTTGAATGTGTTTGCTCTTGCTTCTCTAGTTCTTTTAATTGTGATGTTAGGGTGTCAATTTTAGATCTTTCCTGCTTTCTCTCGTTGGCATTTAGTGCTATCAATTTCCCTTTACACACTGCTTTAAATGTGTCCCAGAGATTCTGGTATGTTGTGTGTTTGTTCTCATTGGTTTCAAAGAACATCTTTATTTCTGCCATCATTTTGTTATGTACCCAGTAGTCTTTCAGGAGCAGGTTGTTCAGTTTCCATGTAGTTGAGTGGTTTTGAGTGAGTTTCTTAATCCTGAGTTCTAGTTTGACTACACTGTGGTCTGAGAGACAGTTTGTTATAATTTCTGTTCTTTTACATTTGCTGAGGAGTGCTTTACTTCCAACTATGTGGTCAATTTTGGAATAAGTGCGATGTGGTGCTAAGAAGAATGTATGTTCTGTTGATTTGTGGTGGAGAGTTCTATAGATGTCTATTAGGTCTGCTTGGTGCAGAGCTGAGTTCAGTTCCTGGATATCATTTTTAACTTTCTGTCTTGTTGATCTGTCTAATGTTGACAGTGGGGTGTTAAAGTCTCCCATTATTATTGTGTAGGAGTCTAAGTCTCTTTGTAGGTCTCTAAGGACTTGCTTTATGAATATGGGTGCTGCTGTATTGGGTGCATATATATTTAGCATAGTTAGCTCTCCTGATGAATTGATCCCTTTACCATTATGTAATGACTGCCTTTGTCTCTTTTGATCTATGTTGGTTTAAAGTCTATTTTATCAGAGACTAGGATTGCAACCCCTGCCTTTTTTTGTTTTCCATTTACTTGGTAGATGTTCCTCCATCCCTTTATTTTGAGCCTATGTGTGTCTCTGCATGTGAGATGGGTCTCCTGAATACAGCACACTAATGGATCTTGACTCTTTATCCAATTTGCTAGTCTGTGTCTTTTAATTGGACCATTTAGTCCATTTACATTTAAGGTTAATATTGTTATGTGTGAACTTGATCCTGTCATTATGATATTAGCTGGTTATTTTGCTCGTTAGTTGATGCAGTTTCTTCCTAGCCTTGATGGTCTTTACATTTTGGCATGTAGACTCCCCAGAGGTGGAGTCTACAGAGGCAGGCAGGCCTCGTTGAGCTGCATGGGCTCCACCCAGTTTGAGCTTCCTGGCCACTTTGTTTACCTACTCAAGCCTCAGGAATGGTGGGCGCCCCTCGCCCAGCCTCACTGCTGCCTTGCAGTTAGATCTCAGACTGCTGTGCTAGCAATGAGGGAGGCTTTGTGGGCGTGGGACCCTCTGAGACAGGCGTGGGATATAATCTCCTAGTGTGCTGTTTGCTAACACCCTTGGAAAAGTGCAGTATTAAGGTGGGAGTGACCCAATTTTCCAGGTGCTGTGTGTCACTGTTTCCCTTGGCTATAAAAGAGAATTCTCTTACCCCTTGTGCGTCCCAGGTGAGGCGATGCCTCACCCTGCTTCAGCTCTTGCTCGGTGGCCTGCACCCACTGTCCTGCACCCACTGTCCAACATGCCCCAGTGAGATGAACCCAGTACCTCAGTTAGAAATGCAGAAATCACATCTTCTGCATCGCTCATGCTGGGAGCTGTAGCCTGGAATTGTTCCTATTCAGCCATCTTGGAACCGCCCCCAAGGTTATTTTTTTGTCATGAAAAGATGTTGAATTTTATCAAATGCTTTATCAGTATCAATTGAAATGATCATATAATTTTACTCCTTCAGTTGATGGGATATATTTATTGATTTGCGTATGTTGAACCATCTTTGCATTCCTGGGATGAATCCTACTTGGTCATGACGAATGATCTTTTTATGTGTTGTTATATTTAGTTTGCACATATTTTCTTGAGAATATTTGTATGAATATTTATCAGAGATGTTGGCCTGCAAGTTCTTTTTTGGGTGGCTCTCTTTGGTTTTGGCATTAGGGTAATAGTGGCCTCAGAGAATTAGTTTGGAAGTATTCCCTCCTCCGTTTTGGGGAATAGTTTGAGTAGAATTGTTAATAGTTTTTCTTTAAATGTTTGGTAAAATTCAGCAGTGAAGCCATCAGGTTGCAGTCTTTTCTTTGCTGGGACACTTTGTATTATAGCTCTGATGTCATTACTTGTTATTGGTCTGTTCAGGTTTTGCATTGCTTCATGGTTCAGTTTTGGTTGTATTCTAGGAATTTATTTCTTCTAGGTTTTCCAATTTATTGGCATATAGTTGCTCATACTAGTTTCCATTTTTGTTTGTTTCATATGATTCTTTGATTTTCTGTGGCATCAATTATAGTGTTTCCGTTTTCATCTCTGATTTCGAGTCACCTTTTTTTCTTAGCTTTGCAAAAGGTTTGTCAACTTTGCTTATCTTTTCAAAAGCGTGGCAAGTGTGGTGGCTTATGCTTGTAATCTCAGCACTTTGGGAGGTCAAGGTGGTTATATCGCTTGAGTCCAGGAGTTCAAGACCAGCCTTGGCAACATGGCAAAACCCTGTCTCTACTAAAAATATAAAAAATTAGCTGGGCATGTTGGTGCACACCCATAGTCCCAGCTACTCAGAGGCTGAGGTGTAAGAATCATCTGAGCTGGGAATACTGAGGCTGCAGTGAGCTAAGATTGTGCCACTGCATGGCAGCCTGGGCAACTGACCTGAGACCCTGTCTTGAAAACAAAAAACAAAACCCCAAAAACACCTTTTTTTTATTTCCTTGATCTTTTATGTATATATTTTATGTATATATTTTTGTTGTTTCAATTTTATTTCTCTTCTACTGATTTTGGGTTTGGTCTGCTCTTGCTTTTCTAGTTCTTTAACATGCATATTGTTTATTTTAAATTTTTCTGTGTTTTGATGTAGGGACTTATTGCTATGAACTTTCCTCTTACTACTGAGTTTGCCATATCCCAGAGGTTTTGTTATGTTACATTTCCATTTTCATTTGTTTGAAGAATTTTTTTTTTAATTTCCTCCTTAATTTCTTCATTGACCCATTGGTCATTCATAAGCATATTGTTTAATTCTTATGTGTTTGTATCATTTCCAAAGTTCCTGTTATTAATTTCCAGTTTTTTTTATTATTATACTTTAAGTTCTAGGGTACATGTGCACAACGTGTAGGTTTGTTACATATGTATACATGTGCCATGTTGGTGTGCTGCACCCATTAACTCGTCATTTACATTAGGTATATCTCCTAATGCTATCCCTCCCCCATCCCCCCACCCTGTGACAGGTCCTGGTGTGTGATGTTCCCCACCCTGTGTCCAAGTGTTCTCATTGTTCAGTTCCCACCTATGAGTGAGAACATGTGTTTGTTTTTTTTTTTGTGATAGTTTGCTCAAATGATGGTTTCCAGCTTCATCCGTGTCCTCAAAAAGGACATGAACTCATCCTTGTTTATGGCTGCATAGTATTCTGTGGTGTATATGTGCCACATTTTCTTAATCCAGTCTATCATTGATGGACATTCAGGTTGGTTCCAAGTCTTTGCTATTGTGAATAGTGCCACAATAGACATACATGTGCATGTGTCTTTATAGCAGCATGATTTATAATCCTTTGGGTACATACCCAGTAATGGGATGACTGGGTCAAATGGTATTTCTAGTTCTAGATCCTTGAGGAATCACCACACTGTCTTCCACAATGTTTGAACTAGTTTACGGTCCCACCAACAGTGTAAAAGTGTTCCCATTTCTCCACATCCTCTCCAGCACCTGTTGTTTTCTGACTTTTTAATGATTGCCATTGTAATTGGTGTGAGATGGTATCTCATTGTGGTTCTGATTTGCATTTCTCTGATGGCCAGTGATGATGAGCATTTTTTTTCATGTGTCTGTTGGCCGCATAAATGTCTTCTTTTGAGAAGTGTCTGTTCATATCCTTTGCCCACTTTTTGATGGGGTTGTCTACAAAGAACTCAAATTAATTTCCAGTTTTATTCCATCATGCTCAAAGAAGATACTTGATGTCAATTTATTATTTTTAAAGACTTATTTTGTGGTCTAACATATGGTCTGTCCTTCAGAATGATCCCTGTGCTGAGGAGAGTCATATGTATTCTACAGCCATTGGATTAAATATTCTGTAAATATTTATGAGGTCCATTTGGTCTGCAGTGCATATTAGGTATAACATTTCTCTGTTGATTTTCTGTCTGGATGGTTTATCCAGTGCTGAAAGTGAGGTGTTAAAGTCTCCAACTATTATTTTATGAGGACCTAGCTCTCCCTTTAGCTCTAATAATATGTTTCATATACCTGAGTGCTACAGTATTGGGTGGATATACATATATTTACAATCATTACATCCTTTTGCTAAATTGAACCCTTGTCATTACATAATGACTGTCATTGTCTCTTTTTATAGTTTTTATCTTGAAATCTATTGTATCTGATATAAGTTTAACTACTCATGCTCTTTTATAGTTTCCATTTTCACAAAATATCTATTTTCATCCCTTTATTTTCAGTCTATGTATATCTTTATAGGTAAAGTATGTTTTGTGTAGGTAACAGATCATTAGGTCTTGTTTTTTAATCCATTCAGCTAATCAATGTCTTTTGACTGGAGAGTTTAGTTTATTTCCAGTCAATGTTATTATTGATAGGTAAGGACTTAGTACTGCCATTTTTAAATTTGTTTTGTTGTTGTTTTGTGGATTTCTCTTTTTTTATTGCCTTTCTTCCTGTTTTCTTTTTGTGAAATTATTTCCTTTGTATAGTTTAATTTCTTGCTCTGTATTTTTTGTATGTCTCTTGTAGGCTTGCAAATAACATAATTCATTATTTTAAACTGATGACAACTTAACTCTGCAAAAACAATCTAACAAACAAGAAAAGCAAAAACTAATAAAAATTCTACACTTGAACTCTATATCCCCACTTTTACACATTTTGCTGTTTCTATTTGTATTTTATACTGTCTATGTCTTAAAAAGTTGATATAGCTATCATTTTTGATGAATTCACCTTTTAGTCCTCCTACTCAAGATGTGAGTAGTTTATACACCACAATTACTCTATTATAATATTCCTTGCTGTGTACTTACTCTTACTAGTGAATTTTGTGCCTACAGATTATTTTTTTACAACGGATTACCATCCTTTTCAGACTGAATAATTCCCTTTAGCATTTCTCGTAGGACAGGTCTGGTGTTGACAAAATCCTTCAGCTCTCGTTTGTCTGGGAACGTCTATGTTTCTCCTTCACTTTTGAAGGATATTTCCACTGGATATAATATTCAAGGGTAAAAGTATTGCATTTTTTTTTTCTTCATCACTTTAAATATATCATACCACTCTCCCCTGGCCTGTAACGTTTCCACTGAGAAATCTGCTTCCAGAAACATTGGAGGTTCTTATATGTTATTTTTTAAAATATTTTTTTAAAACATATATTTTTCTTATATGTTATTTGCTTTTAGGATCCATTCTTTATCCTTGATCTTTAGCAGTTTGATTTTTAAATGTCTTGAGGTGGTCTTATTTGGATTAAATTTGCTTAGTGTTCTATAATCTTATTGTACTTGAATATTGACATCTTCCTCTACATTTGAGAAGTTCTCTGTTATTATATCTTTGAGTAAACTTTCTACCCCTATCTTTTTCTTTACTTCCTCTTTAAGGCCCATAACTCTTAGATTTGGCCTCCTGAGACTATTTTCTAGATTCTGATGGCATGCTTTATTATTTTTCCTTTTGACTCCTCTGTGTATTTTCAGATAGGCTGTCTTTGAGCTAATTCTTTCTTCTGCTTGATCAATTCTGCTATTGAGAGAGTCTTATGCATTCTTCAGATTGTCAGTTGAATTTTTCAGCTCTAGAATTTCTGCTTGATTCTTTTTACTCATTTTAATCTTTGTTAAATTCATTTGATAGGATTCTGAATTCCTTCTCTGTGTTATGTTGGATTCTATTGGGCCATTTCCCCAAAACAGCAATTTTGAAATATCTGTCTGAAAGCTCACATATATCTATTATTACAGAATTGATCACTGTTGCCTTTTTTATTTCACTGATGAGGTCATGTTTTCCTGGATAGTCTTGATGCTTCTGGATGTTCACCAATGTCTAGGCACTGAGAAGTTAGGTATTTCTTCTAGTCTTTTCAGTCTGGGCTTGTTTATACCTGTCCTTCTTAAGAAAACTTCCCATATTGCATTGTGACCTAAGTCTTTGGTCACTACAGCCATATGTGCATTAGGAGGCACCTCAATTGCAGTAATGCTGTGACTCTTGCAGACTCATAAAGGTACCACCTTAATGGCTTTGGGTAAGATCTGGGAGAACTCCCTGGATTATGATGCAGAGTCCCTTGTTCTCTTTCCTTACTTCTTCCCAAGCAAATGGAGTCACACCCTCCATGCTGAGCTGCCTGGAATTGTGGGGAGGAGGATGCAATTGCTTCCATGGCTGCCACTGCTAGGACTGCACTGGGTCACACCTAAGGCCTCTGGAGACTATTTCCTAGCTACTGCTGATGTTTATTCAAGGTCCAATCACTCTTTAATAAACAGGTGATGAATCCTGGCAGCACTGAGTCTTTCTCTTCAGTTCCACAGGTTCCTTTCTGCCCCTGGATGGTAGAAGTGCTGTCCAGGGGCTAGGACCTTGATTAGAGGCTCTAGGAATCTGTTTGGTGCTTTATTATACTGGGGCTGAGCTGGAACCCAGGTTGCAAGACAAAGTCCTCTTTCCCTCCTTTCCATAAGTAAAAAGAGACTCTCCCCATGGCCACCACCCCAGGCTGGTGGTGGCTACTGCCTGGTTATCTCTGATGCTTATTCAGGGCCCAAGGGCTCTTTAGTTAATAGGTGGTGAATTCTGCCAGGACTGAGTTCTTCCCTTCAGGGCAGTGGGTTCCCTTTTGGCCCAGGGTGGGTCTAGCAGTGTCATCCAGGAGCTAGGGCCTAGTATAGGGGCTTCAGGACTCTAATGCTTTATTTTACTCTGGCTGAGCTGATACACAAGATGCAACACAAAGTCCTCTTTACTCTCCTTTCTCCTCCTGGAGCTGTGAGCTGCACTGCTTCCTGTTGCAGGGATGGAGGGTCATGTGAGCACTCCCTTGGCTGCCCCAGCTGGTGTCTTACTGTGTCACACGCACTCCAAATCCACTGGCTGCAAGCGCAGCATAGCACCCAAACTTGTCCAGGGATTGCAGTCACTGTGGCGTGGAATGCCTTTAGTTTATTTAGGACCCTAGGGTACTTTAGCCTACAGTAGTGGAGCTAGCTGGAACTCAGGCTCCAATTGCTGGGATCAATAATTCCCTTATGGCTAGGGCTAGTCTAAATGCCCCCTCCATGGATACTTGCCAAATCCTGCTGTGTTGCTTTCCACTGTGATAGGGCAGCACTGCGTTCTAATGCAAAGTCCCACAATCACTTTGCTCTCCCTCCCCGAAGCACACAGATTCTATCTTCATGCCATGCTGCCCCTGCTGGGGGATGGAAGAGTGGTGGTGTCAGCAATTCACAACTATCTTAACTGTAGTCTTCAGTGTCTCTTTCCTTGATGTGATTTTAAAATCAGGTCCTATGATCATTCATCTGATTTTTGGTTCTTATGAAGTTTCTTTCTTGTGTGATGGTTGTTCAATTTGGTGTTCCTGCAGGGCGGATGATCACAGGAGAGTTACATTTGTCCGTTCATCTTGCTCTGATTCCTCTCCATTTATCATTCCTATTCAAATTCAAAAAGAGTTAAGTTTGCTAATAGTAATATTTTTACAAAGGGCTGTTAAGATTTAAAAAATGATTTTAAAAAAAGCCCTATATGAGAAGAGATCATTTCACTTACCTTTATGTCAATGTATTCAGTCTCCATCCTATTTCTCTTATCCTGGATGTTAATATGAATGCTACAAGTGGATATCTTTACCTTATTTTCCCTAATTTTTTTTATCTCAAGAACTGGCATCCCATTGTACTTTATTCCTGTTCACGTCTATTTTCCTCTCTACTTACTCCCTTTCAAAAACTTCAGGTCTCCATTCTTCCATGAATGTGTGGATTATATGTCATTACTCTCCGAAGATACTGCATCTCTTAAATTTTCTACCACTCAAAGTAACTGAAAATCATGAAATCAGAAAGAGTTTAATATTCTTAAGGTGGAACCTAAGGTCTTACCTTTACAGAACTTCATGCACTCTACTTATGGCAACTTCCTTTGTTCTGAAATCACTAACCTACCTGCCAGAGAATGATTCAATTCTTCTTCCTCACTGATTTCAATATCTACTTCACAGTTTTTTTTTTTTTTCTTGCCTGTAGTTTGGCTTTGTATTTCTGATTGCCAATTTTATTCCAATTATTTAGAATCCCAATCTACAGTCTTCATTTCTTCTTTTTAATAAAGAATTCCATTCGTTTTATTAGCAAGAGACTATGTATCTCAACCTTCCTTGCAACTATTCCTTTTTTTCATTTTATTCACATGTGCCATGTGACTGAGTTCTAGCCAGTGGGCTATGAACATAAGAGCTGCACTACTGTTTGCTTCCTGATCAGCTACTTGCTGTAAACTTCCTCTTTGCTGCTTCTTGCAGACACATTCGTGGACATGGTGATGAAATGAGAGTTCGGACCATTTGGAGGGGAAGATCACCCGAGGGATAGTGGAGAGACAAGATACAGACAACCTGAGTTTCTGGGTTACTTTGTGGAGCTCAGTTGCTACCAACACCTGTATGCATTTTGACTATAAAATTAGAGAGCAGTATACTTGTTTTAATGAGTGTAAATCATGGTCTGCTTGTAAAAGCAGCTTTACCTGTCAGTTTTGCCAGTCTTACAAATAATCTTGATGACACTTCTCAAATCTCTGAGAACATACTTCCTTCATCCAAAGATAACCTTTTTTTTTTTTTTTTTTTTTTTTTTAATCTTAGCCCCCTATATACTATAGTAATCTCTGCAATTCAGTAACTCAAATATCAAAATCCCTCCCTGGTTATAATCTTCTGTGCATGTTAATCACTACATACATCTTAAACTGTCTCCTAAGCACTGTAATTCTAGACTGACTTGCCTCTCTAACTGACTGACTTCCAATTTAGAAGGGATATTAAGAGATAGTCATGGAGGAAAAAGTAAGCAAATCCCCTAAAATAAGGAAGGAGTATTTACCAGTGACACATGCTACTGAAAAGTTAAAAAGATGAGAGTGTATATGTTAAGAAGACTGTAGATGGATGTAGAAATTCAGTGGTGTGGTATGTATATTACTTGGACGACTATAAGTAAATATAAATCGTGACTAATTCTAGAGAGTTATGAATGTAGGGGAAGAAAAAAGATAATAAATCTTATTCTATTTCACATTTCAGTCAAAGAATTATTTCACTCCTTTAACTCCCTAACTTCACTTTCATTTCCTCTGCCTTTCTCCGACACATATTTTTATCTTATGCTCTTACCTGACTCAGAAAATTTGAATGTCCTGATTGATCAGATCACTGCTCATTTTTTTTCCTTCTTCACATCCACATTTTTTTAATATATGTGTAAGCACACTCTTTATTTCCTTTTGTTTTGAAGAAGCATCTCTCTCTGGTTAACATTACAATCCACATCTGAAACCATGATTTGTCATTGTCTACATTCTTAGACTTTGAGCAACTATCCTCTGTTCATCCACACACTAGCTGTCCTTCTGTACTGACCATTTTCCTTTGTCTATAATAGTAAATTCGTGTCTCTTCAATTTAAATAAAATTTCTTACCCGAATCTTGATTACTTTCAAGCTACTTTCCTCTATCACCTTTCTTCAGTCATCTAATAAGTTTTGTAGGAAGAGCTTTGAGTTTCTTCTTCTTTTTCTCTATTTTATAGTACCATGTGATCTGGCACCTTTCTCAACATTCTCAGTAACTCACAAGTGATTTCCTAATCACCAAACATTACAATCTGTATAGTTTCCATCTGCCTTACTCTTCTTTTTGCATTTTTGTTCAATTTTTAAATGTCTAAGCTTAATTTATAAGTAGAAGTAATATTAACTGTAAAATTTGGGGGTGTACATAAAGAGATTAGAGTGACTCGTAACCTCAAATGTAACCACTGATGAGGTTAGGGTTAGTTGGGAAGGTTTTCTTTCCAATGTCTCAAATGAGCCATTAAAAAATGTTTCCATGGTTATACAAAAATTACTGTGGTTTTAGTGTCAAAATACATAAATTTAATCCTGTCAAGTATGTATTAAAATACTCTATTTAATATAAAATAAATAATAACATACATTAAGTTGCCCAATGTTATGGAGCATTTGTCAGTTGCCCTCGAATTACTACACATATCACTGTAAGCATTCTGATGCTGTTTTAATGAGGGAATAATATTTTTTTCTATTTCCTTCAATGAAGATGCCTTTCTTTTATAAAATGCTGCTTTGTACATTTATACACTGCCTATTCCTAATGTTGCTACTCTTGATGCTTTAAAATCCTATTTGCCTGTGTAAATTTGTCCATTATTTTAATTCTAACATTTTTGACAGTCACTTACTATTTCCTATTATTTATTCATTCATTCCCACAAGCAATATGAATGTCTCCTGATTCTTACTTTATTTACTATCCTTAGTCTAAGAATATGTCAACCTTGATGTTATTGCACAAATTATAGGCTATGATGCATACAGCATTCTTGTCTGTTCTGGAGGATTGCCTTTAATTGTCTTGTACAGGGCACTTACACATTTTCCCTATGGTATATAAGCCCTAGTTTTGGGTTAGCAGGTAAAAGATCTACCTGTCTCACAACCACCCAAGAACATGCTTCTGCGTGTAAGTTCCACCAATAAAACACCTTTTACCAACAAACTAGATTTGTCTGCCTCTCTATTGGGCATTTATGGCTACTTTGCATATATGGCCTTTTCACAGAATTGTATGTTATAGATGTTATAATTTTTAATTTTTGCCCTTTCTGTATTTAATATTTTGATGTTTTCTTTTATTTTTTATTCCTTTAAATATTTTTGCTTGCTTTGTGATGACTGATTTGTTTTTATACTATGAGCATATTTTGTAATTACCATCATCCTTCAAATTTCAAAAATCTTAATTCTATCTTATTTTTCACTTTGAAAGAATGAAGATTCGGTAGTGCTTTGGAGTAGAAAAAATTTAAAGTTTCTATTTAGGTCTACACCAACCCCTGCCTGGTTTCAAATGATATAGCTATCTATCAAAAATGTTAAAAATCTCTTTCAATAAAAAGTATGCACATATAATATTTTGCAAACACATTTGCCACACATTTTAAAATATATTCTCTGTATAACTCTTTTCAGTGTCCATTACTAGTCTTTCCATCTACAATTTACCATCCTTGATTGTGTTTGTTTCGTCTGACAATCATTTATGAATCCTTTCAGAAAGAACTTTTTCAAAATAATGGTCAGTTTTACTAGATTGGTCCAGCTATTGCCTTCACATTTGAACAACAGCTTTGCTGAATATATAAATCATGAGTCATCATCTTTCCTCTCAACCCCTATGGATATGGTTCCCTTGGTGTTTGAAGAGAGTTTGGGGGCATTCTACATCTTGCTTTTTCTGTGTTTGAAGTATTCTTTGTTTAAACTTTCCCACTGTCACCGAGCAATTTTTTATTCTGTGGCTTTTGTTATTAATTTGCTTGGAACATGACTGGTCTCTCAATCTCAAAATATAATATTTTAAAACTGGATAATTTTCTAGAATTATTTATTTGGTTATTATTTACATTCCATTTGCTCTACTTCTTTTTGGGGGTATCTCTTATAAGCCTGCTTTTCATTTTGCTTGACATTTTTTTTCATTTACTCTGTTAGTGTACTCTCTGCCCTTTGTCTTTGGATTTTTCTATTTCTTCCCAGTTTTGTCCTGTAACTCATTAATTAAATTTTCTGCAATGTCAAGTCTGCTAATTATTGATTCAGACTTAACTGTTTGTTTTTTTAATTCAATATGTGTTCTCTTTATCAAGAGTTTGTCATCTGTTCCTATTTCATGCTGGCAATGTTTCACTGATTTTTTCTTAATTCCTTAGAATGGAGAATCTACTGAGTTAGACCCTGTTTTTCTTTTCTTGAATTAAAATTCTTCCTCATATGCTTTTTATTGTTCTTTTGGTAATTTTTTTTTAAACAATCAATGTACATTTTATGTCGCTTTATAAAAACTTCTGGGTTTTGTCATAAATTGTTGCAATTCTTTATCCACATCCTTCATAAAGAAATCCATCAAGTTACCAGCGCTTCAGTGTGCCTCCTGAATATCTTAAGAGTGTTTCACTTTTCCCATAGAATTAACATGTCCAAACTAGACTAAGAATCATCTTCCCCTTCTGAACTCCCACAACAGTTGTACTATCACTCTGCCAATCATCCAGCATCAGTCAGAGTATCTTTTACTCTTCCTTTCTTTAATCATTTTATAAAGTTACAGTTCTCAGCTCCACAATTCATGTGATGTTTCATTTACATTTGTGCTTTTCCTTCTCATGTTACCCTTTTATTACTTTAATAACCATTCTCTTGGCATTTTCCTATTTCAAAGCAACCTATGTATTATTGTCAGGTTATTCTTAAATCTAAGCTCCAACAATGGATTTCTTCAGAAACTTTTAAGTATGTCTCTTTTATGTGTTGAATTAACTATATACTCTTCACAGCATTCATGGCTTGTCACAATAATGCAATATTTAGCCAATTCACATTTACAGTCTTATCTTCCACTACCCAGAGCATGGTATAGATTGGCCCACTTCTCTGCAAGCATGTCTGTGGGTGCCAACTTATAGACATGCCCTAGAAGGCACTTCCTTTCCAGTTCATTATAATACTACAAATATATATTGAGCTTATGAGCCAAAAATACCTGGTTATTTGAAATTTTAAAAAATATATATGTATCTCATTAACTTGCAGGCAACTCAGGTATATAGCCCATAATACATATATAGCATTTGTGATGGTTAATTTTGAGTGTCAACTTGGTGGGATTGAAAGATTCAAAGTATTGTTTCTGGGTGTGTCTGTGAGGGTGTTGCCAAAGGAGATTAACATTTGAGTCAGTGGACTGGGAGAGGCAGACCCACCCTCAACCTGTATGGGCACAATCTAATCAGCTGCAAGCATGACCAGAATAAAAGCAGGCAGAAGAAAGTGAAAAAAGAATAGACTGTTTTAGTCTTCGGACCTACATCTTTCTCCTGTGCTGGATGCTTCCTGCCATCAAACATTGGACTCCAAGTTCTTCAGCTTTGGGACTTGCACTGGCTTCCTTGCTCCTCAGCTTGCAGATGGTCTATTTTACGACCTCACCTTGTGGTCGTGTGAGTCAATACTCCTTAATGAACTCTGCTTTATATATACATCTATCCTATTAGTTCTGTCCCTCTAGATAACCCTAATACAGCAATCTTACCTGTTTAGTTAAAACCCATAGTATGCAGCACACCAACATGGCACAGGTACACATATGTAACAAACCTGCACATTGTGCACATGTACTCTAGAACTTAAAGTATAATAATATAAAGAAAAAACCCATAGTAATAATATTCTGGCCAAAATCAATAAAAGCACAGATTAAAAAGTTGGGAATTCTGTCCAAAGAACTTAACATAGGCTCCTTGGAGAAGATGGCATCAGAACAGTAATGTAAAAGATGAATTTGAGTTTCCCATCCAGAGAAGAGTAAAATGGTATTCCATAGAGTAGAGACAACATACTTTAAAAGCATAACAATTTTGTATATATTTGGGAAAACAAATACTCTGTCATATTCATCTATGCTGTACACATAGCAAATTCTAGAACATGGCCTGGAACAGAGATATTTCTACTATGATATTAGTAGATATTTCTTGGATAAATGAATTAAAGACTATCAGACTTGGAAGTATTAAAGTTGCATGATGGAAAACAAAGTTGGAAAGCAAAAAGGCTATATTGTAAATGTATGATTGTTAGTTCAGGAGATTGGACTTTAATTTATGTGCCATGGAGAAGTAGAGAAAATTTTTACAAAGGGAATTGGATGTTAAAATGAAACTTTTGGTCAGAATTTAAGAAAATAGATATCAAAGCAGATAAGATACTGAAGTAAACAGTGAGACAGGTCATCTTATAGAACCTTACAAATAGGAATTGCCCACGGATTAGGTTTGCAGCTCTTAAACTGGTTAAAAAAATCATCAATCTGTCTTTCTTTTCCTCTTGTGCTCAGCTGCTTTGTTCTTGAGGTCTCTTTTCTCTATACCATGGTTCTCAACCTATTTTTTTGGGAAAAATACCTTGAGCAGAATACTATGGGAAAACAGTCTTTACTCCTTTCTGTTCCAAATTCATGTTTTATCCCTTCCTGTCTGAACAAAAACGGTATGGAATCAACACCACTGAGCTCTGTGGGGAAAAAAGAAAAACCTGCTCCCTTCAATCTGCTGGAAGCTGGAGGGTGCTAGGCCTCTATGTGGTAGCACAGAGAGTTACAGCTTTTTTCCTCCTTTCTCTGCATTTTGGGCTCACAGTGCACCGTGTCTCTATGAGAATATGGACTTCAGCATTTACCAACATGTATCTGTCTACCTTGTCTTGTTTATTTTAAAAAAGAAAAAGACTTAGAGAAGGTCAGCAGAGGGTGGGTTGGAGACGTTTAGGTGAATTAAGTGGACACTTTGATAAGCTGGCTTCTCCCTTGGAATGTTTAATTGTGATGTTTAATGGACATCCTTGTAGTTTAAGATGACACTTTAAAAATAAATTCTCTCCTAATGATGAAAATAAAAAATTATCACGAGTAGATAAAGTTCATTTGGTGGATATTGAGAGAGTGCTGAAAAGCTACGTAATCTCAGCTCCGCCTATGATAGAGTTGGAGTGCTTTTTCTTCATTTCAAGAAGGAAGGACTTAAGATCACTTAAATATTTTAATAGACACTTTCTGCAATGGGGGAGGGTTAAACAGAGAGCAGATAGTTGGCTTCCACTTTAAAAATTCTGAAAGCAGAAAAATGGCTAGATAGCTAGTCCAATAGCTAGAGCTACAAAAGAAGCTGCTTTTGTTGTGTCAAAGAATGCTTGAATGCTTGAGTGTTTTCTTTGGCCCACATGTAGATCAGGAATTAGAATAAATCTAGGAGTATTATCTTAGGACTTAGGTAAAGGGCTACCTGCAGGAGCAAACAGAACTTACTTTCTCGTATCTAGTATATGTGGGTTGCGGAAGGAGTAATTGACTGTTCATAATAGAAATTATTTTGCTTGGGATTAGGGACTAGAGGCTGAAGGATCACCAGTGATTGAGCAATCTCTTGGGAGCCCATAGAAGCATTAATGAAGGAAAGAGTATACTTTAGACAGCTGTCAGACCCACTGAATACCAACTTGGGACACCATGAGTTAAATAAGGTCTGCCCTGACCTCCATTCTCCCGGGCTCCAACTCAAGAGTGGTAAGATATTTGTGATGATGGAAAGAGAACGAAGCCCAATCATTCCTTCCCCAGCTGATTTTTTTATACTGTGAGCTCTCTCCTCCTCCTCCTCCTCTCTGTCCCTAATCTTCCACCTTCTGGTGGATTTGACGGGTGGGTGGAAATGATAAATCTTAGTATTAAATTAAGTTGAACTTAAATTTTTCTTACAAAATTTAGGTGGTAACTTTGATTTAAAGTGACCATTTTCTGAGAATGACCAATAGAACCATGATATTGTCTGAGTTGTCAGCCCATGAAAATAAAACAACTAAATACATTTAAAGGACAAAGGGAGACTAAAATAAATTTGCTTTATGATCACATCCCATGAGTCACACTTATCCAATGTACCGGTTACATAAAGAAATTTTTCGAACTTATCTGTGTTTGAGAAATGTCCTTCACATGCTGAAAAAGTAATCATCTGAAATGAGCTAGATGAGTTAGGAAGATCATCCCTTCTTGTCAAAATTCTTATTTATCTTCCACACTGCCTCATACATTAAGCCATTCCTGATTTTCTTCCACTTCCTTTATCTCCAATTGATTATTTCATAAGTAAATATTTATTGAGCACTTACTTTGTATCAGAATTTTTATGATGTTTGCAATACACCAGGAAATGAAATAGGTAAAATGCATTATCTGCATGGGGTTTAATATTCTAGTTGGCGGAGATTAACAATAAACCACACACGTGACACCTGAGTAGCATTTACAGTACACTCAAGAGATAACAATAAAATAAATAAATAAATATAGCAGGCTAAGGGGGTCATAATAAGCCTTCTTTAAAGGGAGATTTGAGAAGAATCTGGAAGACAGTCATATGGTTACCCATGTGAATATCTGGAGGAAAAGCCAATTCCAAAGTTTGAATGTGGAATGGTGTTCGGTGCTTTGTGAAAGTGCAAGCAATTCAATCTGGCTGAACAGAGGGAGCTAGGGGGAATGGTCGTGGGAGACAGGGTCAAAGATGTAATAGCAGCCAAATTGTGTAGAGCCCTGAAGGTCATTGCAAAGATTTTGACATTTATATTGAGTGAGGCAGGAAGCCATTAGAAGGTTTGAGCAGAGGAATGACATAATATATTTTTGTTGAAAAACAATTTCTGTGATCTACTGTGGCTTTTCTTACTGTTCGTATATTTACCACAGCCTATTTTTTGTAATTATTTGTGTATAAGTATCGTTTTATAAATTATAGTTTCACAAAGAGTCTATGTCTTACTCAGTTTTGTATCACCTATATTGAATAACCAGCACTTTATATAAATGATAGTCAACCTACATTTGTAAGAATATAGTTTCATATTCCTTTAGGAAAATAACATTGATACTGTTTGATATTCAAAGAATTATTTTATTAATTTGAAAATCTGCTTATCTCAGGCACATTATTATTTTATGCCAAATAGTATTAAATTAATTGGACAATTACTTTTCCTATATGTTTGAGTATAGCATAGAAATTGGCTCATCCTTCTATACTCTATTCCTCTCCATAATAGAAAATTGCTTCTTTTAGACCTCTAATCAAAACTGGATCTGATTTTTTTAAATGTGTTTGCTTCCTCCTTTATAGATCCTGAACTCCCTATCTTGTTCACCTTTGAGTCCCTGGTATCCAATGTACTGTTTGACACATAGTAGTAATCCTAGACATTTGTTGAATGCATGCATACAAGAGTGAAATGTCCCCCATTATTGTAACACTTTTTACAACTATGAACTATTTGATCATCCTACTAAATGAGAATCATCCAGGCTTATCTTTGTGTCTCATGGTTAGAGTCAGGTTTCTAGTAACCATAGCCATTTCCATTACTGTGAAAGTAAGCGAGAAAGAAAAGGGAAGGAAGGAAGAAAGGAAGAGGAAAGGGTAGAAGAGAGAAAGGAGAGAAAGAAGAAAGGATAGAAGAAAGGAATTAAGAAGAAAGGAATGAGACAGAAAGGAAAAAGAAGAGGAGGGAGAAAGGAGAGAAAAAGGAAAATTCATCATGGCTACGAAAACTACTCTTCTCTCATATCCTTCTAGAATCTCTACCTTATCCTCTCCACACAATTTGTTCCATATTCCTTTGCACCTCACCATTTTCAATGTTTAAGAAAGTGAAAGGCATATTATAAAATAATACTTCCTGACATGCTTGACATTGAGTGATCAAAAAATTCATATCTCAGATTTTTATTCTGTAATAAAGAACAAAAACTTACTTGCTTGTCAAGGAACTGGTGAGATTTACCTAGCCTCTTTTACATATTGGGCAGCAAGCATGTAGAACATAACAGCCGAGAACCGAGTGATTAATGCAGCAGACTGTGGACATCAACTCCAGTGAACCCACTTTATTGTAGAATGCTTCTAGACTAAAACTTAATAGGCACTTTCCGTGTTTTCTTTCAGTCAGCCTGCTGAGTACAAGAAGCGTACAGGTTTAGATAGATTCATTGTATCATTTGGAATGTTCTAATCCAGAGTTTCAAATTTAAGATTTGAACAGTTCAGATCCATGCGACTTTATAGACAAAGATGGGAAGGCAATATTTCTGGGGAGATAATAGGCATACTTCACAAAATCTGGTATTCAAAGATCTGACTATTAAAACTTCTTATATAAAAGCAACATATTATGGCCATTATTTCCATGCAATGGAAAATGCAGGATTTCCAAAAATTAAAGAACTGAAATCTTATCCTGCTGACATCTCACACAATGTAAGGTGCCAAAAAACGTTATCTGTGGTTCTTTTCAGAATCTCGCATGATAAATATAGCATCAGCTTTGTCCAGGAGGTAAGAAAAGAATCCTGCCACAAGGCAAAAGAGAGTAGTAATATAAAAGTCAACAGACCTGATTTTCCCCAATAAAGGTGCAATCAGCCACCATCAACTAAATAATCCAGACATGGATCACTTGCGCCGTTATGCGTACATTGAAAGTAAAAAAAATGAAAATAACAAAATGAACCTCTTACTGAGGCTTTCTCAACAATTCTGTTGGTGTGAATCAAGAATTACTTTACATGATATTATTCAGTTATTTTCAGAAATTGGCTTAATTATTTTGTTGGTATGTTGCACAAACTCTATTACTGGCAACAATTTACCTGACTATATTGGCTTTATTGTGACATTAGCTTCTTTTTATTGCTTGTCATTGTATCAGGCATGGAGTAGAAAAGTTCTCATCATTTAGAGCACTTTTCCTGGAATCAAGCATCCCGAGTTCCAGGACTGAGTTCAAATCCTGTCATTTACTATCATGTTCTGTTGGTTTGACTTTGATGAATCACTAATTTTCTTAACATCCACTAATTGTTCTTAGCATCCACTTTGTCATCTGTAAAATGAGAATAAGAGTAAAACTATCTTTAAGGCGTGTGGTAAATATTGAAGACAGTGAATCTGAAAGCCCTCTGTAAACTCTTAAAAAAATAAAAACCTACATATGTACAGCATGATATTACTATTACCACATGGTCAAACCTTAAGCCCAGAGGTTACCATTTTTTTTTCCTGTTTACTCCTGAGATAAAATTCTATTTGCAGTGGGTTGAATCATCGCTTATTTAATCAACAATGGTTGAATTATGTTGAATCAAAAAGATATGTACAAGTTATATTCCCTAGGACTTGCCAATGTGACTTTATTTGAAATAACACGTTATAGATGTAATTAAGGATCTTGAGATGAATGATTCCAGATTTAAGTTGAACACCAAATCCAAGGATTGGTGTCCTTATGAGCGTAAGGCAGGCAGAGAAAGAAGACACAGAGAAACAAAAAGCAGAGACCGGAGTTATGCATCCCTAAACCAAAGAACAGCAAGCACTGAGGCAGCCACCAGAGGTCAAAGAAAAACATAGGGTGGATTTTCCCTCGGAGTCTCACAAGGAACTAACTTTAAAAACACCTTGATTTTAAACTTCTAGTCTCCAGAACAGAGGAAGAATCAGTTTCTGTTGTTTTAAGCTACCTAGTGTGTGGTAATTTGTTATGGCAGCCCTAGGAAACTAACAGAATGGCAACTGGGATGTTGTGTGAAAAACTAGTTTACTGAATGTACTCTGCATTCAAAGTTAATAATTAAGAAAAAAATGGCTCCAAAATGCTTTCGAAGTACTTTCACATTTAAATAGAAGGATGTGAACCTGTTTGGCATGATTTCACTGAGGAGAAATAATACAATTTGAATATTAAAATTTGTTCCCCTTTCAAAATATCAAGTAGGATGAGCTTCAGTTCTAAAAGTTACATTTCATGTTTGAAATACTAAGTTATATTCCATTGTTGAAGTTTAGGCAAAAATGATTTAGAGAAATTTAAGTTTCTTTTCAACTCCTTCTGGGGTAAACAATATGTATGTTCATAGGTACATTTTGGTATGTATATATATCCCAAACGTTACATTTGTTTTACTTATTTGGCACTGTATTATTTACAAAAAGAATTTTGAAAGCTATATCTTTAGATTATACTATTTTAACAATATATTCATTAATATATGTTAAATATTTAAAATACTTTATACATATTTATGAGCATAAAATATGACCTACTAATGTTTCTTAATATAAAACTTAATTTTTCTGATAAGATGAATCAGAAAAATACTTCTTACATCTTCCATAGTAAGTCGTGGTCCTGATTCTGTCTTCAATCTTGAAAGAACTGACACATCAATTAGATGGCAAAAGTAAAGAGAGATCAGCTCTTTCATAGTTTACTTTTTCTTATCTTTTCTTTTTAACTTGGATTGGCAGTTCTTGCCAACCTCATCTCATTTAGTTTTACCTGCTTACTAAATTAGGGAGAGTGGGGGTAAGAGTGGTCCAGAAAGATAGTCTGCAATCATTCAGCTAAAAGCACTACAAAAGTTTTCTATTCTTCTGGATAGAGGAGGAATTGTGACCTGAACCGTTATACACGTAAGGAAACAAAGATACTCAAAAATTCCTGGAAATGGATTTGTTTGAAAATCTTGTCAACTCAAAGTAGTTTTCTGGAAGATATCCAGGCCTGTGATTGAGCCTCACCTCTGCTTTTGATTACCAAGAGGAATTAGGCCAGGGGTTCTTAATCTTTTTTGTTCCATGTACTTCTTTGGCAGTTTAAGGAGGTCTTTGGATCCTGTTAATGAAATATGACGGGTTTTTTTTTTCTCTCTTTGCTTCTTTGTTTTTAATGTTTTATTTTGAAATAATTATAGACGTACAGAAAATTGCAAAAACAATTCATAGGGTATACCTGTTTGTCACCCAGCTTCCCTCTGTGTTGTCATTTTATGTAACTGTGGCAATTAGTGTTGATACAATACTGTTAACTATAGAACTTATTCAGTTGTCATCTTTTACATGTAATTATTTGCTTGTATGTGCATCTTTCAGTATTGGTGATATTGACTTGGAATTTTCTGTCTCCTTCTACATTTCTCATATGAGATCTATATTTATCATGTAGCTATGTCTTATGACTTATATTATCATAATATCTTCCTAACATCATCTCTGTAGTTACTTCAGATCTGTAAACACTGATAAAAATTTATTAACAAAATGATGGCAGAAAGTAAAAAAATGAAAGCACAGATCAAATATTCAGTGTATCTGTATTTTTGGAATACTTGGTAGGTACAAAGAGCTTTTTGCTAGGAAAAGGAGATTCTCTGCCAAAGAAGGAAAATGCAGTTCTCATGGCAAAATGCATTAGAAATAACTTACCCCCAAAAGAGGATAATATCATAAGTTTATTGCAAGAATCTATCATTCTTTTCATGATACTTAGAAGTTTTGAAGTAAAAGAATATTGTGATTGAAGACTTGAATTTCAGTTCAAATTTTGGCTCTATGGCCTTAGGTAAATCACTTAACCTTTTGAAGTCTCAGTGCACACGACTCTAAAAGAGGAAATCAGGCATTCTTCAGGGTATTTTCAAGTATAAAATGCTATGAACACAAAATAATTTTTTCATAGTCTACGACAAGAGTCTTTCAAAACTATTAAAGAAGTAACTTTTTCTTTGGACTCTCCAGTCCTTTTGTATTGTGTCACCTTAAATTAGGTCTCACTGGATTTCTAGTTGGTTCTGCATCCATTCTTTAAATGGCCCACCATTTTATCCTATTATCTCATTTGCCTCTTTTTTTTTTTTTTTTTTTTTTTCATTTTGAGACGTAGTCTCACTTTGTCACGCAGGCTGGAGTGCAGTGGCATGATCTCTGCTCACTGCAAGCTCCGCCTCCCGGGTTTACACCATTCTCCTGCCTCAGCCTCCCGAGTAGCTAGGATTACAGGTGCCCGCCATGACGCCTAATTTTTTGTATTTTCAGTAGAGACAGAGTTTCCCCGTGTTAGCCAGGATGGTCTCGATCTCCTGACCTCATGATCCACCTGCCTCGGCCTCCCAAACTGCTGGGATTACAGGTGTGAGCCACCACGCCCAGCCTCATTTGCCTATTTTTGAACCATGATGTGCTTTTAACAAGTATTTCCCAAATATATTTGATTACAGAACCTCCCACCTACTTCTTACCAAAACCTCTAAGCAAGCCACTTTGGGGAACACTGCCCTCCCTCTTTATCCTCCAGCATCAAAACATTTTTATTTTATATCTCTATCCCACTCAGTCTCCTTTTACAGAAGATATTTGATATAGGTTTCTTTCTTTTAGTCTGATATGGGAAAGAGGTGCCAATACTTCTACTTACAGTTAACTTGATTTAAAAAATTATATGCTCCCTAAAGAAAGTATAATAGAGCAACTTGTTTTTCATTGTTGGTATTCTATGTAATGTGATCTGCAGGATTTTTTTTTTCAATTTTATAACTTTATTTGATGTATTTGATGATCAGCGATTAGTTCTCAGCCACATTGACTGTCTGTAGATTTTTGAAAGTGGTAACAGGTACATAGGTAACCAAAGTATAGAGCTTATTTGGTGAATCTTCATCCTCATTACGTTTTCTGGACCGCTGCACACGGATTCGGTATGGGACATTCCTTATTCCTTTGGCCCAGAGGGCTCTGTTGAGCCTGGTATCAATGCGCACATCTGGAGTTCCCATCTCCTTCATGGCAAATTTCCGAATCTCGTTGAGTGCCCGAGGGGCACGCTTCTTGAAGCCCACTCCATGGATGCGCTTGTGAATGCTGATGGTGTATTCTCGGGTCACCACCTCATTGATGGCAGAACGGCCCTTTTTCTTCTCGCCACCCTTCTTTGCGGGAGCCATTCTGCCGGGTCCAAGTTGGAAAGGAATGATCTGCAGGATTTTGATTAGGTAAGTTCCAGCTTCCTTCACATCACATAAAAGGGTCTGTTGGTAGATCATCTACGTTATCCTACCATTTTTATTTATCATATTGATATTTTTGTTATGTAGCTATCATCTTAGGAAACATTTTACTTTCATTTTTGACATTTTAAAAATCTGATTCCATTACATTTCATTAAGTAACAAAATCTGTTCTTTTGTCTTTGTAGAACAAATTAGACATTTTTATAAAGACAATTCTCATTTGCTTTCTTTGCTTTTCCAATAACTATGTTTGTCACTTAACACTGGTGACATGCCTGACTTGGGCTTGAGTTTCTCCTTCCACATTTTGCATAATACTTTTGAGTTTTCCATCTGGTAGATTTATCTGACATCTATCATAGTGGCCTCCTGACAGCACCTTTACAATACTATTACTGTAAAACTCGATTATATATACTTTATATCCTATCATTCTCACAACTACAACAATCTTCTAAAAATTTGACTTTCTAGCCTCAGCATAGATACTCTGGCTCCTGATGGAAAACACTATAATTGTTGTGTCAACTAGAACATACATATGATTGTCATCAACTCTGTAGCTATAAGACAACTCATATTGATTGGACATTTTCTTTCCTCTACCATCTCCCTAGTTTCTCAAATCTTTCTGAGACCTACACACGGTGACTAGCATTATTGTTTACAACCTCTTGGAGGCATAGAAAGAGTAAGTGGCTCACGAATCACTCAGCAAACCTGGAAATCATCAATTCTCCTGTGTTCTAAACAAAAAGTCTTAACTGTACTATCTTTATACTACCACACCTCATATGAGACAAGTCATGCTTCATGTATGAGAATAAATTTCAGGTCCTAAGACACTCATACCTTCTCAAAACTATATGCCCTACAATTACAACTCCAGCAAAGCAATATCTTTAAGTCTCTGCTCAAAGTCTGCCAACGGGGCCACGTTTATTTTTCAGATTATTACTTTAACTCCTTACATCATCTTCCTACCTCTACCTTAACTTGTTTGTTGACTACTTTTACCCTCACACAATCTGTCACTCCACTGGCTTCCTTGATGTTCCTTAAACATGCCAGGCATAGTCCAACCTCAAGGCCATTGTACGGGCTGTTTTCTCTGGATCATTTGTTTTCAAGATTTTTTGTCTTAAGATATTCAAATGTCACCTTCTCAATGAAGCCAACCTTGACTATTTCCTTTAAAATCATAACTCTTCTCCCACTTCAATTCTCCATACGTTCCTTTTGTTCATAGAACATGTCATATTTAATATGCTGTTATTTGCTTATTTCTTATGCTTGTTATGCATCGTCTGTTTCTTTCGACTAGAAGGTAAGCTTCTCAATTGTAGGAATTGTCTGTTTTGTTTGTTGCTATATCCACAGCACAATAAATTTCAGTTGAATTAATGAATATACATTCTGCCAGTCTCTCTATAGGTTTGCAGACACCAACTATCCCTTCAAATTAGGCATTAGGATGTTGTCTGTCTTTCCTAACGGAGAAGGTTAATAATCCTGGGGCTCCCTCAAAGAAAAGGTGGCAGAACAATAGGCTCACTTTTGCAACTGGAGGGAAATCCAATTTAAAAACCCACCATATTCTAGAATAGAATATAGTTTGATTAAAAAAAAATTGAAAATAATTTAAAAGCCTCCTGGTCAGCATTACTTTGATCAGCTGATATGTCTATATAATGTAGCTCTTCTTTTCAGCTTTGAAATTGTAAAATATTCTTCCCTGGCTACAAGTCTGAGAAAAATAGTATCTAATTGCTATTTCTCTTTAGAGTGATCAAGCTACAGGGAAATTCACTTGTAGCATTCTACTTTTACATTTCTCTATAACTAGAAATGTTTTTAACTTACAGGGCTATTTTACAAATGTCTAACATTCTATCATTAGATATATTAATATATATGTCTATTCATTTGGTATATGTGCATGCGTGTCTGTGTGTTTTTGGTGAATTTGTGATTTAAACAGTGTTTGTTTCAGTGCCTGGGAGAATGTTTTAATTGTTTTCCTCCTAAAAGGATGCAAACTGTGTTCAGAGAGGTGGTGCCTCACTTCTTGTACAAGATGCAGTGTTCAGGGTCTACCAACCATCATAGAATAAGATTTCTAATCAACCTGGAGAGTGATTACTTCACAGCAGGTGGGATATATTTTAAGGCCTCTTTGCTTCTTTTTTTTTTTTGGAGTTGAATAAGAGTGGGTAAAAAAAGATGGCCCCTTAGGTGTTATCTGAACTAGCTCAATCTAATAGAGTTCTCCCTTTTATCATTTTATTTCCTTAAAATGTTGGCTGGACACAAAGGGAACTTCATTTGGTGTAGATTGCCTAGAGAAGATGCTAATTGAAGACAGTGGTATTGTGTAACAATTCACTGGCTCTGTCAGCGGTTCAATTGTTGCTTTACTTGGAAAATTAGAAATGGGAAGGTTGGTTTTTGGATAAGCACTTGAACTTTTCAGGATTTGTGTTGAGCACTGAAAATGGAAGCAAGGAAGTCAAAGAATAAGAAGAGGACGAAAGACACAGACATATCTCAGGAAAACAATCTGGTTACAAGAAGTGACTTGCTAATTTTCTGAGTACTACCTTTGTGTTCTTCCTGAAGTCTATTATCAAGTAAACAAAATGGGAACTGACTCATTCTGGTGTTTCATAAAGCTTAAAAACAAATCTCTCTCTTCCCTTCTCTCTCTCTTCCTCCTGTTACAGACCACAGGCTCTTGGTCACACTCCTTCTCTTTTTCTTTTGTAAGCTAACAAGAAAATTGACTTTATTTCAAGATGTAGAGTCAAGTGGAGTAACAGCACTCTCTGAGATAAGCATTAGGTGTTCTTTCAAGCTCTTTCACAGTACATCTCATTTTCTTGAAAAGTCAGGTTAAATTAGCTAAATAACAATAAGAGGAATGCCCTCAGTTTGAAAGTCAATTGTAGTGATTCTGAAGCATTTTTACAATGGTAGTGAATTAGGAGAGATGTTGGATTTACTCCCTAAAACGTGACACTGTTTTTACAAAGTAAACTTTGTAAAAGTCTGGTGTGCTGGGCTAACAAATACGCCTTCTTGTGAGTTTCTACATGAGCAATATGAGATGACCATACTCAGGGGTTAGGTGGAGGGAGGGCATTAGAAAGGCTTGAGAGAGGGCAATCTTTTCCCTATGGTGCCTGAAAACAAACACAATTCTTTGTTTTTGAATAAGGACTGACAGAGCTGTTCTGTAGAGGTTCAGATAGTAGACATTTTAGGCTTTACTGGTCTTATTACTAGAGGTGGTGAATATCTGAGTTACTAGCAGCGAATCTGTAAGGGTCTGCAGCAACCTCAATTCTTGCCTCCTCAGAAGAAAGAATTTGACTGTGGGGTATAAGGCAGAAAAAGAGATGGAGCCAAGTTTTAGAGTAGAAGTGAAAGTTTATTAAAAAGCTTTAGAGCAGGAATGAAAAGAAAGTAGAGTACACTTGGAAGAGGGCCAAGCAGGCATCTCAGAGTACAAGCGTGGGGTTTGACCTTTGACTTGGGTTTGATATGCTGGCATACTTCCAGAGTCTTGCATCCTATTTCCCTTGATTATTCCCTTAGCGTGAACTGCTCGCATGTGTGGTGGGGGGCTAGCCCTTGGGAGGTGAGCATGCACAGTGTGTTTAATGGAGTCGTATGCATGCTCACCTGAGCCATTCTCTTCTTTTCCAGTGGAATGCCCCTAGAAGCTCATATACCAGTTAAACTTTGCCATTTTGCTGCTTAATGGCATGCTCGAGCCCACTTGCCCAATTCCTGAGATCTTACTGGTGAGAGAAAGGACTAGCTGGATTTCCTAGGCCAACTAAAGTATCCCCAAGTCTAGCTGGGAAGGTGACTGCATCCACCTTTAAATAAGGGGCTTGCAACTTAGCTCACACCTGACCAATCAGGTAGGAAGGATAGCTCGCTAAAATGCCAATTTGGCAAAAACAGGAAGTAAAGAAATAGCCAATCATCTATTGCCTGAGAACACAGCAGGAGGGACAATGATCAGGATATAAACCCAGGCATTCGAGCCAACAGCGGCAACCCCCTTTGGGTCCCCTCCCTTTGTATGCGGGCTGTGTTTTCACTCTATTAAATCTTGCCAACTGTACTCTTCTGGTCGGTGTTTGTTAGGGCTCTAGCTGAGCTTTCGCTCCCCGTCCACCACTGCTGTTTGCCTCTGTGGCTGACCGTCACTGACTTCCATCCCTCTGTATCTGGCAGGGTGTCCACTGTGCTCCTGACCCAGTAAGGCACCTGTTGCTGCTTCTGATTGGGCTAAAGGCTCGCCATTGTTCCTGCATGCCTAAGTGCCCGGGTTTGTCCTAATGAAGCTGAACACTAGTCACTGGGTTCCACAGTTCTCTTCCGTGACCCATGGCTTCTAATAGAGCTATAACACTCACTGGCATGGCCCAAGATTCCATTCCTTGGAATCCGTGAGGCCAAGAACCTTGGGTCAGAGAACACGAGGCTTGCCACCATCTTGGAAGTGGCCTGCCACCATCTTGGGAGCTGTGTGAGCAAAGACCCCCGGTAATACTGGGAAGTTGTTGATCACCAGTTTCAGGTGTTTTGATCCATTGGGGAGACTGCCATTCCTTGATGGTGGCTGTGACCAAATTTATTTGAAATATCAATCTGAAAAAAGAAACAAAATTAATATAGTACTACGTTAATGTAAGTAGAGAGTTTATTTGGGCCAAGTTTGAGGACTGCAACTCATGAGACATAGATTCAAGTTGCCCTGAATATATATGCTTGATAGTGTAGTTACAAGTGACTTTTTAGGGAAAAACATTTTAAAGTTGATGTAAGCTTTTGACTGTTGTATTGGCTTGTGAACTCTAAAGTATCTGAGACAGGTCTCAATCAATTTTGAAAGTTTATTTTGCCAATGTTAAGAATGTGCCCATAACACAGTCTCAGAAGGACCTAATGTCATATGCCCAAGGTGGTCAGGGTACAGCTTGCCTTTTTTTGTTTTTTGAGACAGAGTCTCACTCTGTCACCCAGGCTGGAGTGCAGTGGTGCAATCTCAGCTCACTGCAACCTGTCTCCCAGGTTCAAGCGATTCTCCTGCCTCAGCTTCCCAAGTAGCTGGGACTACAGGCACGCACCACCACACCCAGCTAATTTTTGTATTTTTAGTAGAGACGAGGTTTCACCATGTTGACCGGGATGGTCTCGATCTCTTGATCTTGTGATCCACCCACGTCGGCCTCCCAAAGTGCTGGGATTAAAGGTGTGAGCTACCACACCCAGCCAGCTTGGTTTTATACATTTTAGGGAGCCAGAATACATCAATACATGTAAGATGTACATTGGTTACATATGGAAAGGCAAGACAACTTGAAATGAAGGGGCTTCCTGTTCATAGGTAGATTTCAAAATTTTCTCATTGGCAATTGGTTGAAGTCAATAGAAAGGAACATCTGGGTTATGATGATAATGGGTTGCGGTAGTTTTATCATGCAGATGAAGCCTCTGGGTAGCAGGCTTCAGAGAGAATTGATTGTACATATTTCTTATCAGACTTAAGATCTGTGTTGATGTTAATGCTGGTCGGCTTTTCCTGGATTCCAAAAAGAAAGACGGTATAATGAGGCAATACAGCAATAGGTTTGGATAAAAGGGATATGATTTAATGGTAATGAACGGGGATTCTTAGGAAGCCCCGTTTGTTTCGATTATTCTGTTTCCCTACATCTTCAGAGATGAGGATGCTCCTTTCCTACAGATGTAGAACAGGTACCTCTAAGGGTCTTACTATCTGTTTCAAGTGAAGGTCAGAAAATCCTTCCTAGATTTTGTGACCTGCTTCAGAGGTCCCCTTCTTCCCTTGAAGGTGAGAGTAATCTTTCTGCTTCTGCTATTTTCTCAAATGTCACAGTGCCATAGTTTGGGATAGTACATCCTGAAACTCATCACTTTCAATAGAACATTTGATGTTCACTTGATTTTTTGTTTCATGTAATTCTCATATATCATGAAATACTCATTTTAAAAAAATTATTCAAAAATGCACAAACCATTCTTAGCTTGTGGACTCTATAAAACCCAAAATTTAGACAACACACCATGGTTTGCTAACCCTTGTTTTAAAGCTACAAACTGATATATGCCAAGGCTAGTGAATTTTATCAACACACTTTTACACTCTGTCTAAAGTGGATTTTAAGTTTTAGAAACATCAAATTTATTAAAATATTTGATTTATACTATGTGTAACAGGCATTATGGCTAGACTATAAGTAAATGTGATCCTAATCCCAAAGGATTTATCAGTGTCTAGTAGGAGACAGATACCTAAACAATTAAATATAATTCTAAACTGTAACAAAAGTAAGTATAAAGTATATGTAGAAACTTAGATTCAAGAGTGATTAATTTTAACTGAGAAGAATGGAGGACTCGGGAGACACTTCAGAGTTAATTGAGCAGGACCTTGTAGGACTGGAGTATGAATGAATGATTTCTGCCCACTAGACTGATTTGTTTACAGCTGTAGTTTCTAATATTCCATAGTTAAGGCAGTATTTGGAGCTTTAATATTAGTTTCAATTTATCTGCAATAATTGGATTGTTTTTCTTGGTGTAGATTTTATAGAATAAGCTATATTTTCCTGCCCAAATAGTATACAACACCAAAACCTTCCTGAAACCAGATCAAATGTTAACTCTCCTTGACAGAAATCAATCAGAACATCAGATGGGTAATTGTTTATATTCTGAAAAACAGCATAAACTATAATGGAAAGAATACAAAAGCTATAAACGAAATTGCAGAGGCAGTTTCTTCATTCAGTCATTTATTCATTCAAATACTTACTGTGATAAATGCCTAATAGGTGCCAGTGATGATTCTGGATGATGGAGATACAGTAGTGAATATAAAAATTTATTGAGTATGTTCTAGGATAAGACCAATAATATTATCAAAACACTAAGAAAGAATAAAAGGTGCTCTGAGAATTAATAAATAATAATAACCACCATGGAAACGGGATAGAGATGAGCTAGAAGCAGAACATCTTTGATAAGAGAGCCAGAGAAGCCTTTGTTGAGATGATATTTCATCTGAGACTTCAAAGGATTTAACAACTCAGCTATGAGCAAACTTGGGGCCAGAGAATTCTGAGCCAAGATAATATTAGATTGAAGGGAAGGTGCTTGATAGTATTTTCCATAAACAGGAAGAGGACCTGATTAGAGAAATACATTTACTGAAAGATGGTTATAAACTGAAGTGGAAGATAATATTAATCTTTAATGGTATATTAAGTAGTTTTGATGTTATTCTCATTGCTTTGGGAATCTATTGAAGTGTTTCATGCAGTAAAGTGATATCTGATTTATAATTTTTAAAATCTGCCATTGTGTAGAAAATGAAATGTAGTGGAACAAAAGCAAAAGTCTCTTGCAGGTGACAGTTACTTCCCATTACAGTGAAAATGCCTTATACCAATTGTCTGCAGTAAGAATGGTAATAATTTTTATGCTTGTAAATCATTCTAAGTGTTTTCTTGAATTTTTGAATAGACAGAATTGGCCAACTTACAAAGAATAAATGTGCTCATTGGCAAATGGACCAATTTGTACATATGGGCCATTAACATTTATAAGAAGATGGGCTTACATCTATCATAACTAAAGCCTCACTGCAATGTTTATTGAAGTATATTACCAAGATTCTGGTCAGTGTCTGATTTTTAAGATATTTGTTGTATATCTTCTTTCAAAAGCAATTTTGCTAAAGAGCGATATATTCCTACCCTTAAGAGTGTGGTCTGCTTTTTAAAAAAACCCATCTTAAAGAATTAAATTTTCACAAATTTTGTGTAATCTATCTCAATGTTCTGCTTTTGTCCATGTTGCTGGCAAATGCCCTGATTCTTTTCTTGATGAATGAAACATTTAGCTGGCCAGCTGGTCCATTTCCAGTAGCATCTTTCGCTATGATGGGTATCATTTCCATGCTCTCTCACCACAATTAAAGTTGTTTCGACAGTCCTCTTTAGCCATGTTCAGGTTTTTTCATAAGCCCTGCTCTTACAATCTCTACTAGCTTTTCAGTGCATTGTGTGGTCAGTAAATGCTTGAATCAATGATTCCAGAAATTATCTAATAATAGCTAATATGTGTGGTATGCTTATTAAAAGTCTAACAACAACCTCTTGAGGGAATTATTCTTATTTTCCATCCTTACAGATGAGGAAACTGAGGGTCAGAAATGTAAATAACTTTCCCAAAGTCTCACAACTAGTAAACTGATGGAACAGATACCTGCCCCTGTCTACCTCTTTGGCCACACCTTCAGTTATATTCCCTTTAGACTTGAGGCTTCCTCAGAACTAGGCCATGCAAAGTTCCCCGAACACACCTCTGGTTCACACTTCTGTGCCTTAGAACCAAGACACATTTTATGTGCATGCAACCTGTGCAGTTGCACAGATCTCACATATATGAGAGCCTTGTGCTTGATTGAATGCTGTGCTATAGTGATCTGGAAGTACTTAATAGTTTTATCTTTGAACATATGTTTTAATAATGAAGTTCAAAAGAACAAAGGGTCATGAGCAAGGAGGATAAATGTGTATGTCCAACTTTGCTTTCAACTCTATTTGTCTACAGGGCAAATAGATACTTTCCTATATTAGCTAACCACATTGGCTAAAAATTATGATGCAGAAGAAAAGGGAAATATAGGGCCCCATAATTCCTTTTTCTTTCTATCTTTTCATTTAGCCTGAATACAGTGTTGGTAGAATGTGTGTGTATCAAGAAGTAAAATAAAAACAGATGAGTTAGGTTTTTGCAACCTTTCCATTCTTCTGATAAGAGTACAGAATATATATGCACATATGATTTAAGAAATACAAAGTTTGTAATTCAGGGACCCCCTACATGAGTTAAATGCTCTTACATGTACATTTAAAACCGGTATTGCCATAAAGATGAGTGATATAACTCATAATTTAAAAAAATTTTTTTTGCTTAGAACAACATTAAATAAATAACCCCCCTGGCAAGTTGAGGGAAGGACCCTGAAAGAAAAGCTCTGTGCTTTATGTAATGTTCCTATATTGTGTTTGCCTTTCTATCTTTCCTACTAACTATAATGTGCTTATAGATAATGTGTTTCCCAGTCGTCAATTATTTATTCATTTAAAAATACAACTGAGTGTCTGCTCTGTGCCAGTCAGTAAGCTTTATTTATTTATTTTCATTCCCAGGAATAAGCAATGTGAAAAGAAACAGACGATAAATAAATATTTTGCAGGCAACCAAATGGGTGAAGTAAATAGGAGTCATAAATGTAGCTGAGTGAAATCTAATCATTATCATGGCCTTGAGTGGAAAGAATACACTTAAAATACAGAAATATATATTCATCTATAATGATTTTTATCAGTTTATCTGTACTTTTCAATTCACTGTCAGAGACTTCAAAGAGGTTTCTGGATGAGTTACCTCACAGTTACCCATGAGTCATCAAGTGGCAAACTTGGAAAAGTGATGGTAGAATCTTGGATGACAATGTCTGCTAGCAGAGAGGGAAGCACTTTCTGTCTTTCACCTCCACTGAGCTCAATATGGGCAAAGGGCTAATGAGAGCAAAACACCCAAAAAGTTATTAATGAGTAAGAAGGGGAGCAAAATTGTTATTAAAAAATGTCCTTAAAAAGTCCCAGAGCAAAACATCAGGCAGTGGAACATGGCTTGAAATGCTGTGATGGAGAACAGTAGATGTAGTAAGCCATATGCATGATCAGAACAGGGACATTTTGTTTTTTTCAGATCAAAGTGTCTAACAGTGGATGTAAAATAGATGTAATGTCTGTGTCCAACAGACATGATGTGGTTTTGAATTTAGGCACTGTAATTATAACCCAGAAGACTCTCTAAGAGTCTTCACGGGAAAATCATCACAGGAAGAAGAGAACAAGTTGCAGCAAAAGTTATAGTGGGGTAGCTGGTCAGTCTACAGTGATGCCGATGCCTGACTGGGGAATCTCTCGTGTGTATTGCTAAAATGTTTACCTGTATCCTGATGTCAAAGGAGTTAACAAAGAGCTTTGAATGGGATAATTAAAGGATTATCTGAGCAAAATGACAGAATTATGAGGTACAGTTTTAGAACTGAAGGAATTGAGATGAGCCAAGTAGATATTTTAGGAGGAACATTTTAATCAGAGGGAACAGTAAGTACAGTTCAGAAACTGCAAAGTGGACCAAGTGGTTGAAATAGGGTGAGTGAAGGTGAGATTTGTAGGCGATAAAAATCATGAAGGTAAATCCAGAGGAATCTGATCTGAGAGGGGCTCATAAATTGGGGGTGGAACTTTGATTTTTATTCTAATTGCAGTGGGAAACCATTGAAGTGCTTTGAATGAATTAATGACATATCAGTTTTCTATTTAAGAAGGATAGATTTGGTTGCTTGGTATAGACTTAAAAGTAGAAGCAGAGAGTTTGGTGAGATGGTAGGACGTAACCCAGCAGAGATGTCATCTAGTCCATTGTACATGATTTGAATTGGAGATGAAACTATGGGCAAAAGGAGACCAATTAGAGAATTTTACAAGAAAAGAACGGACACAAACATCCAACAGAAAGATAATGTATTATGAATCTCTTAGATACAAGACTGGATTCAGTACTAAAATTATAATCTCCATCATAATCCTACAGGGGAAGTTAAGTAGTCCCCTATTACAGAATAGGAACATTGTGATGTAGGGAGGTTAAAGACTGTAACATGGTGGATTTGTTATTCTAAAACCTTCTATCATGACACCTAATTACTGCATCAACAATCAAAGAAAGTGGCAATTATGCTCCTCCAGCTGGGAATAAATTGACAACCAAAAAGTACGAACACCTCAAAAGTTTTGGAAATTCTCATCCATTCTCATGGGAATATCGTCGGGGGTGAGGGGTATAAATCTTTGCATGGGTACATGGAACAAAGATACTCCTGGATTTCCCTATAAATTTCCCCCTACTGAAGTTGGCACTTTTCAACTTCTTAATAGCTCTATGCTTTCAAGAATAGATTAATTATGGGTTTAAGACAACAAACAAACAAATATAAAGGGCATAGCATGGATTATGTGGCTCCAAATTAGGTCTTTTATCTCTTTATAGAACTCTTCCCATTTTATAATTGGATATTTATTGTACTACTTGCTTAAGTTCTTTAAGGACAGGGACTTTGCTTTAACTACAGTTACAACCCTAATTTGTAGTACACTATTTGATATATTTTCAGTACTAATGTGATATTCACTGAATGAAGTAACAGAAGACTATGACAAAATTCACTTGGGTTTCATGAGGTAGCTTGACTTTACCTTTCTTTGGTATTGTCCTTCCTTGTGAAAGAAATTCACATATGGATCCCTTCCCAATATTTTACTATTAAACTTAGACCAATGACAAGAAGAAAACTGAAAGTGCATTTTGAGGACTATGAAGGATAATCTTTCTAGAAACAAATGTAATAAGCTCTTTATGCATATTCCTTTTTATTCTTTAAGTAAATATTAAATTGGCACCATAAGCTTGAGTTCATTTCTATATTCCCCTTACATAAAAGAAGTGAAGCACCATGAGCTTGACCTCTTCATTTCTCTATCCTCTTACATGAACGAGGGCTTGGTTCATAGCCTCACAGGATATTCTTGGTAAATATTTTGTTAAATGAATGAGTAAATCCTGTTAGGATTATGTATTGATTCAAAGCTCTGAAAAATACAAAAGTTGTAAGGTGATAATAGGTTTAAAAAATGCAGCTGCTGTCAGGGGACAAATGTTAGTTTTTATATTGTTCCTTGCCTTCTAATGACAATCGTAGCACTTAAATATTTAGGTACTACTTTGGACCTGCGTGAACTTTGATATGTGAAATTCTCCTAGTTATAAGCAAAAGTTTGAATATAAGTTATTCAGAGAAAGAATAATAGCTGCAATAGAACAGTGTGGGCCTTGCAGAATTTTTTAGTAAAGTGAGAAAAAAAAAAAAAAAAAAAAGCCTTTTCAAAGCCCAGCACTGGCTACTATGTGTTTGACCCACTGTTTCAGCCCGCAATTTCAGATGTTGTGCAAACTCTAATAGAATATAACACCACCAAAAGAATAGTGTTCACTTGCTGAACCTTGCCTCTTGCTGATAGCAAAAAAAAAATTTAGGCTGAGACTTCAGCTTCAAAAGACAAAACATGTGGGTTGCTTCTTAGCAGGAGTGAATCATACACATTTCAATGGAAAAATGGGAAGTCAGAGGTCATAATTGCTGTGGAATACATCTTAAGGAAGAATCAATATCAAAATGATCATTAAAGGTACCATGGAGTTCACAGGGGCCAGAGCAATAACACTTCAGGATGCTGAAAAAGAGGTGAGAGAGGAAAAGTTTTCCTGTGTGCTGGGTAAATGTGCTTTTATTTTTACCTTTGAATATAAAGCACAGTATTCTAAAATGGCAAAAAGTTATTAATAAAAATTAAAAGGGGTATAAAGATACAAATGTTCTCTTATTGAGTAAGATGGTCTTAATAAGTACTCATTACATAATATTCTGTTCTGAAGAACACACTTTCATGATTGAAGTGGATTTTATATGGAGTATTGGATAGTAAATGGGAGGAATTGGATATATCAGTTGAAACTCATGCTTGGTTGGTTGGTGCTACCATTCACTGAGTTAAGGAAAGGCAGGAAAATGAATTGATTCCTGTGAAAGATAAGAGGTTTTGGGGGCATGTTCTGGTTGGGGTATATTGTTTTGTTCATTACCCAATAACCAATGCCCAGCAATGACATGACATCTAGAAGTTTCTAAGTATCTGTTAAATGAATGAATGATGTAAACAGAGCTGTTAAAGGCATAGTTTGAGAGGCTTGGGCTGAAAATATAGATTTGGGAATCGTTAGTACTTAGGTGATAATTCGTGGGAATTTAAAAAGAACACAAAGAGATTATAAGAGCCAATGATAAACTTTTGAATTTATCTATGTTGCAGGCAACAATTTTTTTCTCTGTAGTCCCTAGAGTTGAACAGACACATTTCAAACCTCATTCAAGTTTAGGACTTTTTGAAAACGTTGGCATTGTGAGTAAGAGGATGTGCTTGGATAAAAATGTTGCCATTAAGAATGGAGAATGTGCTTGGAATCTTAGTCTTGTACATTGAAGAAGGATAAGAAAGAGGAAGAAGTAGAACCATAAGGTAAATATTTTGAGTCTCTATTGATAATGTGTGATTATAGCTTTCACAGCTATCTCATTTAATTGCTATATCAACAAAGGAAAGGAAGGCAGACAATAAGCTGGTACTCACCACCTAAGACTGTTCTAATTGGTCACACTTCTTTTCTGATTGGTATGTGCCCGTGCCTTGCTAATTGATAAATATTTTGAGTTTCACCCTGGGAGGCAGTGACCACATTTAATGAGGGAAATGAGGCACAGAGACTGAAAGTCCAAGGTTATAACATTTGTAATTATTTTAGCCTAGATATGAAATTACTGGGCATGTATGTCATCAAGCCAAAAGCAGCCCTTAACTTCTCTCTCTGAGCATTCAATTATTTCTCCCTTCACCAATGGCAGAGAAGAAACTTCTTAATAGAGGGCCAAGAACTCTGTATAAGTAGACGGTGGTCTCTGTCAAGTTCACCTCCTAGGCGAGTCTCTTCTTAGTGGGCCAGTGATTGTTCCTAGTTAGAGCTCCCCACAACATATCATAGGCATTGTTTAGTTCTGTGGAGCCATCTTGTATCCCATCTGGTGCACTCTCTTATGTCAGCCTTTAAGTTACTGAATCTAAAAAGCATGATTAAAACTGGCTTCCTTGTAGTTGCCCTCCAATAGGTATCAAATACATTTTAAACACAGAACTTTCTCACACATTTATTTTATGTAACCAATATCTACAAAGCTGACTTTTGTTGTCTATCCCCTTTGAAGTCTAGAATTAATAAGTTTTAAATGAGTAGATAATCATGAAAGTAGTGTGTCAGCAAAATGCTGAATAGGATAGTTAAATGGGATCTGGAATTACTCCGATGGGGAATGTTCAGAGACAGAGATGACAGCTACTTAAAGGGACTCATTTAGGTAATTTAAATTGCTTGCATATTATCTTCTTTAATAATGAGCAACAAGTTGAAAGCCTAATGGAGCAGGCAAGACTAAATTCCCATTTCTGATGAATCCTTTGATAAATTGGCCCTATGTTTCGTATTCTTAAAAGTAGATAAGCAGACATTTTTTTGGAATTAGTTTTAACAAAACCATTTTGATTAAAATTTTCTTTGTTGAAACTTATCTCAACTTGTAATTAAAGATTTTTTAATAGTTAAAATCAAATAACAGAACACTAGATTTAGAGTCATTTTTCTTTGCAAGAGCTCATAGAGATATCCTTTAAAAATATTTCAGCTGAAATATCAGCTATAATGGCAATAACAGTATCACAAACACAATTTTAATTAACATTGTATTAATTAACAGCACATAGATTAGAATCTAAGAAACTGTATGTCCATGAGTTTATTTGCAGGTGTATTACTGAAAGTTTATCAATATTTTGGTAGTTTTAATTATTTCACAGAGATTTAGAATCTACTCATTAGAGTCTGATGAGCACAGGGACTATTTGGATAAAGTGTGAGTTATATCCTGAAAATATCTCTAACATCAGTTCCAGTTGTGGCCTATAAATAGTATCAACCTATCTCCCTCCCCTTCCACATCTGATTATTCTGAGGACCAATATATTTTACTAAGTAAATGATTTTGTATTTTCTTTCTCCTCTTGAACTTCATCGGTTTAATCCAAGGTCTTATGTTCTCACTCTGTTATCAGAATTACTTCTTTTGCAAATATATTTTGTTTGTTTCTGACACTCAGCATTCCATTTCTCATTTTTTTGGCCTTTTTAACAAGGGCACCAAATTCCCCTAGCTACAATGATTTTTTTTCCAGTGGATATTTAGCCAGTCCTGGCCAATCAAAGTCTCCCTGCTCCCCACTCCCATCGCTCAGCGCAGCAATTTGTTCAGGGATGGGACTGTCACTGAAATTGGTGCAATCAGACTGAACCTTGGGTTGTGTAGTCTAGTTACAGAGAAGAGGCACTCTCATCCTGCACAGAGTAGAACTTGGGAGGATGTGGCCCTGGAGCAGCTGGTAGCTGTCTATCCACTTGAAAGAGCTACGGAAAATGGACACTTTCCTTTTGGATTAGAACTTGAATATAGCTAGAGGTCTCTGGCAGCTTTCTTGCCACCAGGTGGAGCCTGAGCTAAAACCATCATGAAGGATAGCAGAGATGTCAGACAGAATGAGTCCTGGGAACCCAGTGTGAACTCAGTAACTGTTTCATGAAGTTACCCTCATGAAACAATTTTACTTGAGATTTCTGTAGCTTGTGACCAATGGATACTAACTGATCCATCTTTAGTCAAAAGTGCAGACTCCATATCACAATGTTCAAGTCGCTTCACAATGAGCATTTGATTACTCTCTTCAGTGTCATCAGTCACTCTGTTGCACAGCCATAAGGGTTCACTGCCAGACAGGCTGAACGTCTCACCATTTGCCCATCCTTTCATATTTTGCCTTTGTGTACGTGGTAAATTGCCACTCATTTTTTGACCAGCTCAAATACACCTTTTCCAATAATATTTCCTCTAACTCTCCAAGGAGGAATTATCTGTTCTCTTGATTCTCGAATGATTTTGCTCATATTTTGGTTACTCTATATAGTAAGAAAAATTGTTTCTTTATTACTCACTCTCACAACTTTTCCGATACCAAATATGGGTAGGGATTCCCACACCAACCAATTCTCAGCTGACACCTGTAGTGGCCTGCAATTTAACTCACTTCTTACACTAACTACCTGGAGTTATTAGCACAGACCCCACATAAACTACACTCATTTCTCTCACTAGTCACAAGTCCGGAGCCTCCCGTACTGACAAGCTATTAAACAGGGGTTCTCACAATCCTCTCTTTGGGTTTGATAATTTGCTAGAATGGTTCACAGAACTCAGGAAAACGGTGACTTAATGAAACTGCCATAAAAAAAGCTTAAACAACAGGGTTAAGAGAGCTCCCAAGCTGTTGAACACATAGAGGTACTGTGAGGGTGGCATGCCCAGAGAGGGTATGGAAGCTCCGTGCACTCTCCCTACCACATCTTACCCTATGCATCTCTGTCATTTGCCTGTGTCCTTTATAACACAATAGCATATGCATTGTATTGTATTTATGAACTGGAAACTGTGTGTGATTAAAGACACTGGAAGTTACAGCAATGGTATCGGAGTAGCAAGAAGAAAAGTCACTGAGTCTCTAATAATCTGTTGACAGTTTTAGACCTGAGAACATTTTGTGAATTAGGTTAAATGTGCTAACATTTTGAAGAAACTGGAGGATTAACTTTTAAGCTCATTAGATCTGCAAATGGCTAAGAAATAATGCCTAGCTACTAAAAATAGATCAATTTCTTTTTCCCGAAGACTTCAAATGGCATGTTTATTAAGTCTGCACTTAGATTTTTTTTCCTTCAATTTTCATTTATGTTTATCTGGTTTTTGCCTTCTTTAAAACATTTCTGAAGTTGCCTGAACACAATGCAGAAATGTTGGCAAATGCACACTCACACCTGTAATTTCCTACCTTTGAAACAAATATTAAAATGGTGTTCATGTTTGATTGAGATACCTCTGGCTGGGGCTCAGAGTATGGCTATTCTCTCCAAATTGTTTCAATTTTTCATAACTAGGAATTTGGAGAAGTTAACAGACCTAAATTTAGGTAATAAGTTGTACTGTTAGTTAGGAATGGTAGTAGACTATGTGAATGATGACTTACAAAGGTCACAAGTGAAAATTAAGGGGCATGTGAAATGAACTTAAACTGAAAGCAGTTTCACAGGGAAATAGATACTGTACATACCACACATTTCTATTTATACTTACAGTTCTACTCATTTAAAATCAATGCCTTCTTTAAAAAAAATAATTGAAAACAGTGTTTATCTAACAAGGTTGCTGGCACAGTACTTTCTAAAGCAAGAATTATTGATTTGTATTATGTATTTAAGTAGTAGGAAAACCTTTAAACTGCAGATTAAGACAGTTTTAACCCAGAATTCTTTTCTCCTGAATTGTACTATTTAGAATAAATTTTAGCTATATTCTCTACGTGTTATGTGAAACAATACTCCACTGGACTAATTCTTTCTTTGGGGGTAGGGGATAGCAAAGGATGTTTAGGCTTGTTTTTTTGGTATCAGCCATATGGGTGCAAATACATAAATTAAAGTCAGGTGTGGTTGGCTGTGGTGACTGATGCCAGTAATCTCAGTGCTTTGGGAGGCTGAGGCAGAAGGATTGCTAGAGGCCAGAAGTTTGAGATATGCCTAGGCAACAAAACTAGACCCTCTGTCTTTACAAAAAAGAAAAAAAAAATAGCTGGTGGCTATGGTATGTGTGTGTAGTCCCAGCTACACGGGAGCTAGAGGCTGCAGTGAGTTATTAATATGATTGTGCTACTGTGCTCCAGCTTGGGTGGCAGAGCAAGACTGTCTCTAAAAATTAAGACTCCGTCTCTAAAATTTATAATAATTAATTTTTTAAAAGTCAGGAACATAATAAGCAGGTTGTTGTGACATCCCTTTTTCCCTTTGGCACAGCCTTCCCACGGACACCCTTCCCTGCTGCTTCCGTCAAAATCTTGGAGTGTGGGAGTCAGGAGTCACTTCTTGGCAGCTTCTCCCTGGGCTGCCAAATCTGCCTCTTTCTGATCAGCCGGAAATGGGGCTTGCTCCTTCTGGAAAGCTGCCAGTATTAATGAAATCGTGTTTGACTTTTATGGTTTTGTTCCTTTACTTGAGACTCAAGACAAATTTGAGATAGTGATCTCCTCTCTTTTTTCCCCTACACATTTCCCATGCTACAGCCATGCCTGTATAATCCAGTTTAGTTTGAAGAGAGAGCATATACCTTTATAACAAAATAGCATATGCATTGTTTTTCCAACAAAAAGGAAAATAAAGGACACAGGCAAATGATGTATACATGTTTATTTTCTTGTTAAATGGATAGGATTTCTAGTTAAGTAGATAAATGATTGCATAAATGTATGAATGAAATAAAGGTTACACAACAATGAAAGTTATGTCAGTAAAAGAACTGCAGTACTGATAAATGGTTCTCCCAAATTGCTCTTTTGGTAAGGGAAAAATTTAACCCTAACTGACTGCAGATGTCTCCCTGCAACTCAGCCTTTGACACAGATCCTGAATGAACCACATGATGAGCTTTAAATAGTCTGCTTAAATTGATTAAGATGGTAAGTGTTTGCTGGCTTTTCCGAGAAGATTATAAATTATTTTTAGAAAAACACAGAAATTAGGTTGAGAAAGAGAGAGAGATGCTTCAGTTGGGCAAAGCTCTTTGGAGAAGTACATTAGAAAAATATATGTGATGAGGCCCATCTTCCCTGTGTGACTACAACAGTGGTTATATCTGGATAGCATAATTTCACATAGGTTTATTTTCTTCCTTTTTGTTTTCATATTTTATTAGATTTCTATGTTTTGCTTTTGCAATCAATGAAAAATAAAATTGAAATAAATATCTGCTGTTTGGTAAATAGTTATGAACAAAGATCTCATGGTTAAGGAAATCCTGTTCTATATTTAGAATACTCTCTTAGTTTCAACTACAGAAATGACAATAGACAGGGTTAAGAAGAAAAAAATTTGGAGTATTTGACTTGAATAAGTAACATTTACTTTTGATATAAATTAAGTATAAATTACTAAAGTAAATCATTTCCCATTTAGTTATGACTCTAGGAGATAAAGGTTTAGGGCAGAGTTTCCCAAATTATGTTCAATAGATTATCAATATTCTGAAAGTTTGCTAGTAGGCATTCCTTAAAACTAGGATTCTATAATCACACGAGTTTTAGAAACTGGAACTTAATTGAACTTAAACAAAACCAAACAGGCTTATTTTACAGCTAGTTTCTCAGAGCCATTTCATGTAATAATATGCCTTATGATTCTCCAGGAGGAGATATGATGTGTACAGTTCCCTAAAGCTCTTTCACTAAGAACTTGTCTTACCCAGAATTTTCATTAACACATGGCATAATACAAGTTGTGGAAAAAAATATAATGGAAGGTTTCTGCTGCTGCATTCAAGTAGGACCTAATCCTGTGCAATGGTTGCTCGTTTCCAATTTTGCTTTCACATGGTTTTGGTTCACTTTTTACCATTACTTCACATACTCAAGCATAAAATTATTTTTCCTGTTTTCCATTTATATCTGGGAGGGAGAAACAAGACACTTTTTAACTTTTTTACAGATAGGATATGTTGTTATGAATTGTACTTTCTCATAAGACGACACACCCAGATAATTTGGTTTTTTCTTTTTTTTTCTGAGATGGAGTTTCGCTCTTGTTGCCCAGGCTGGAGTGCAATGGTGCAATCTCAGCTTACTCCAACCTCTGCCTCCCGGGTTCAAGCAATCCTCCTACCTTAGCTTCCTATGTAGCTGGGACTACAGGCATGCACCACCACACCCGGCTAATTTTTTTGTATTTTAAGTAGACACGGGGTTTCTCCATGTTGGTCAGTCTGGTCTCAAACTTCTGACCTCAGGTGATCTGCCCACCTTGGCCCCCACAAGTACTGGGATTACAGGTGTAAGCCACTGCACCTGGCCCACTTATTATCATATGATAACCATAAAGAAGACTTTAATGGATACCTGTGTAAGCACCAGATCTTAGAAACAAAACATTACAGTCGAGGTGAATTCTCTAGTCCTCTCCTGATTCTCACCCATTAACTCCAAAAGTTGGCATCTGTTGAATTTGAATACTTTAAATACATATCTTTATATTTCTAAGACATGAGTGAATGGTATGGGTGGTATTTAAGGCTTACAATGAATTAAACCTTAATTATAATGACTTATGTCTTATAAATTATAATGACTTATAAATTATTTATCAATATTCCATTGGTTCCTGAGAAACATCTCTTTTCCAATGTTTGAATGTTCTTCTATACATGTTTATGATATATGAATATATGCTTTTATCCTCTTCATTGTTTCCACAGACCTATCAACTACTGAGAGGAATGTTTTAAAATCCACGTCCACGTGCAGAAACTTTCTTCATTTTGAATTAGTGTTGTCAGCTGCTTCTTGTAATTCTTTTTTGTCATTTAAAATCTATATTAAGTGTAATCTGTATGATTTAAAATTTTAAATGAGCTGTGTTTCCATTTATCCTCAGAAATTTTTTTCAAGTCTATTATGTTTGATAGTAGACTATATATAGCTATATCTGATTGTTACAGATCTTAATTTTTAATATTTCTGATTCTTTGTTTAAAACGTCTCTTACAGAGTGTAGTGAAAATATTTTTAATCCAATATGAAAATACCTATTTTTAACTGATAAATTTACTTAATATTTACTGTGTTTATCAATATACTTGCATTTAATACTACTAAACCTAGCTTTCAATATATATACTGCTTTTTCTTCTTCCTTTTTAATATTAGAGTACCTTATTTGAAATGCTTGAGATATTTATATATGTGTTGTTATACTGGTTTGTAAGTTATACCTTGATTTTTAATCAATAGCCATAAACATTTAACATGCATATTTAACTGTCTAAAGTAAATTAATATTCCTAAGCTGCTTCTGAGCAATTTAGTAATTTTTTTTTACCCCCAACAACTTTTTCAGTTTACATATTACTGTTTCCCAGTCTTTTCATTGTACCAGAACAATTTTGGTTTTAGCCCCCAAATTATTATTACCATTGCATTATACAGTTATCACTTGTTTAGATTCATCCACATATTTATGATTTTCTTAGGTCATCAATCTAGGTTGTCTTCTGTATTTTATTATTTCTGTTGACAGGCTACTTAAATTTATTTGTTTCTGTGATGGGTCTAGAGATTGACAGAGTAAAAACTAATTATTGGGTTTCTAAGTCATCTTACACTCAGGAAACTTCAGCTTAGTGCTCAAGCCTCCTCCTATCACAGACAAATCACTGCCATGCCATCCTCTAAAACTCTAAGAATTTAAAAGTGATTTAACCCCAAAAGTAGTGGATAATTTTGTTACTAGCTCTTCCCACCTTCACCTCCACCTCTTGCCTCCCATTCATGACTCCCGCATTCCTTCACTGACAATGTCATATACAAAAGAAGTTCCTCTTCAAAGGTTTTGCTTGTTCAGCACCCTTGTTCTTTGTTCCCTACTTCTAAGGCCAAACAAACTTCCTTATCCTTTGTGCCTGTCTTAGTTTCAGTAAACAACCTTCCCTCTGGTTCTTATCTACAGAGATGACATCTGCTACCCACTGTATAAATTACTCCTACTGTTGCAACAGCTCTTCCCACCAAAAATGCCTTTCCCACCAGTGTAACCACCTTCCTGCACCTTTCAAGTTAGCCAGTGGAGTTCAGCTTAGATTGTGCAGTTCAACTCCAGCCAGTGGAGGCAGGACAGAGGGACAAGCTGCATTAGGGATAAAAATCCCTTCCCTCCTTTGTTCGGTGTGCTCTCATCATGACCAGACTTGTGAGCAGCACTCTTCTGCAGTAGTAAATTTTGCCTTGCTAAGAAATCCTTTAACTGCTAGTTCTTTTTGTGACTCTAAGCTGTACTTCTAACAATTCTAGGGGTTTGTCTGGTCACCTCTTGGGAGAAGACACATCACACTGCCTCACTGCTTTGGCCTCAGGGGCTGGAGATCAAGACCTACCCATTGTGATGAATAAATCTGAGCTCTCAGCAATGCAGGGAGAAAAAGGTTTGCCTATCAACACTGTGGCAACCAGGTAATTCTGTGCACAGACCAAGGTAAGAAACTTTGCAGGGGCAAAAAAGTATCTCCTTGGTGGTTGAGGTATCTTGGAGGTTGAAAGTGCATGAATGGTAACAAGCACTACTGCTGTGCAAAGTGCGTGAGTCCAATCTGCAGTTCCATGGTCACCTTATACGGCTTAGTGTAGCCCTTCAGGGTTCCTGTCAGGGGTTTATACTGGCCTGCTAATGCTAAGAGGAACCTGAAATATTCCCTCTGGGGAAGTGACCAGAGAGGATGAAGCAAAAGAAGAATGCAAGGAACCTGCAGCAGGTGGGGTTAAACCTCTAGAGAAGGGAAGGCAAGAAATCTCTTGTATGAGGGATTGACCTTAACCAGTACCCAAGATTGGAAATACCCCAAGTAAGGCAGGGAGTAAGAAGGATAGAGCTAACAACAATCATATTCCCCTTGATAGTCCCCTAGTTCTCATGTTAAAATATCGGAAATGGGGGTGTGCCCAAGATGGCTGAATAGGAAGAGCTCCAGCCTCCAGCTCCCAGCGTGAGCAACACAGAGGACGGGTGATTTCTGCATTTTCAACTGAGGTACTGGGTTCATTTCACTGGGGCATGTCGGACAGTTGGTGCTGGTCCGACGGTGCAGCCCGACCAGCAAGAGCTGAAGCAGGGCGAGGCATTGCCTCACCTGGAAAGCACAAGGGGGAAGGGAATTCCTTTTCCTAGGCAAAGGAAAGTGAGACACACAACACCTAGAAAATCGGGTAACTCCCACCCTAATACTGCACTTTACCAAGGGTCTTAGCAAATGACATACCAGGAGATTATATCCCACACCTGGCCCAGAGGGTCCTACACCCAAGGAGCCTCCCTCATCACAGCAGTGTGAGATCTAACTGCAAGGCAGCAGTGAGGCTGCGGGAGGGGCACCCGCCATTGCTGAGGCTTAAGTAGGTAAACAAAGCCGCTGGGAAGCTCGAATTGGGTGGAGCCCACCACAGCTCAAGGAGGCCTGCCTGCCTCTATAGACTCGACCTCTGGGGACAGGGCATAGCTAAACAAAAAGCAGCAGAAACTTCGGCAGAGATAAATGTCCCTGTCTGATAGCTCTGAAAAGAGCAGTGGATTCCCCAGCATGGAGGTTGAGATCTGAGAACGGACAGACTGCCTGCTCAAGTGGGTCCCTGACCCCTGAGTAGCCTAACTGGGAGATATCCGACATACCGACACCCCACCCCTCACACGGCTGGGTACACCCCTGAGACGAAGCTTCCAGAGCAAGAATCAGACAGCAACACTCACTGTTCAGCAATATTCTATCTTCTGCAGCCTCTGCTGCTGATACCCAGGCAAACAGGGTCTGGAGTGGACCTCAAGCAAATTCCAACAGACCTACAGCTGAGGGTCCTGACTGTTAGAAGGAAAACTAACAAACAGAAAGGACACCCACAACAAAACCCCATCAGTACATCACCATCATCAAAGACCAAAGGCAGATAAAACCACAAAGATGGGGGAAAAAGCAATGCAGAAAAGCTGGAAATTAAAAAAAATCAGAGCATCTCCCCCTCCAAAGGAACACAGCTCATCAGCAGCAACGGAACAAAGCTGGATGGAGAATGACTTTGAGGAGTTGAGAGAAGAAGGCTTCAGTCCATCAAACTTCTCAGAGCTAAAGGAGGAACTACATACCCAGCGCAAAGAAACTAAAAACCTTGAAAAAAGAATGGATAACTAGAATAATCAATGCAGAGAAGACCTTAACAGAACTGATAGAGATGAAAACCATGACATGAGAACTATGTGACAAATGCACAAGCTTCAGTAACCGACTAGATCAACTGGAATAAAGATTATCAATGATTGAACATCAAATGAATGAAATGAAGTGAGAAGAGAAGTGTAGAGAAAAAAACAGTAAAAAGACATGAACAAAGCCTCCAAGAAATATGGGATTATGTGAAAAGACCAAATCTATGTCTGATTGGGGTACCTGAAAGTGACGGGGAAAATGGAACCAAGTTGGAAAACACTCTTCAGGATATCATCCAGGATAACTTCCCCAACCTAGTAAGACAGGCCAACATTCAAATTCAGGAAACACAGAGTACGCCACAAAGATACTCCTCGAGAAGAGCAACTCCAAGTTACACAATTGTCAAATTCACCAAAGTGGAAATGAAGGAAAAACTGTTAAGGACAGCCAGAGAGAAAGGTTGGGTTACCCACAAAGGGAAGCCCATCAGACTAACAGCTGATCTCTCGGCACAAACTCTACAAGCCAGAAGAGAGTGGGGGCCAATAATCAACATTCTTAAAGAAAAGAATTTTCAACCAAGAATTTCATATCCAGCCAAACTAAGTTTCATAAGTGAAGGACAAATAAAATCCTTTACAGACAAGCAAATGCTTAGAGATTTTGTCACCACCAGGCCTGCCCTACAAGAGATCCTGAAGGAAGCACTAAACATGGAAAGGAACAACTGGTACCAGCCATTACAAAAGCATGCCAAAATGTAAAGACCAGGGAAGAAACTGCATCAACTAACATGCAAAATAAACAGCTAATATCATAATGACAGGATCAAGTTCACACATAACAATATTAACCTTAAATGTAAATGGACTAAATGGTCCAATTAAAAGACACAGACTGGCAAATTGGATAGAGTCAAGACCCATCAGTTTGCTGTATGCAGGAGACCCATCTCACAGGCAGAGACACACATAGGCTCAAAATAAAGGGATGGAGGAACATCTACCAAGCAAATAGAAAACCAAAAAAAGGAGGGGTTGCATTCCTAGTCTCTGATAAAACAGACTTCAAACCATCAAAGATCAAAAGAGACAAAGAAGGCCATTACATAATGGTAAAGGAACCAATTCATCAGAAAGAGCTAACTATCCTAAATATATATGTACCCAATACAGGAGCACCCAGATTAATAAAGCATGTCCTTAGAGAGTTACAAAGAGACTTAGACTCCCATATGATAATAATGGGAGACTTCAACACCCCACTGTCAACATTAGACAGATCAACGAGACAGAAAGTTAACAAGGATATCCAGGACTTGAACTCAACTCTGCACCAAGCAGACCTAATAGACATCTACAGAACTCTCCACCCCAAAGCAACAGAATATACATTCTTCTCAGTACCACATATTTGAAGAATCAAATAGACGCAATAAAAAATGATAAAGGGGATATCACCACCAACCCCACAGAAATACAAACTACCATCAGAGAATAAACACCTCTACACAAACAAACTAGAAAACCTAGAAGAAATGGATAATTTCCTGGACACTTATACTCTCCCAAGACTAAACCAGGAAGAAGTTGAATCCCTGAATAGACCAATAGCAGGCTCTGAAATTGAGGCAATAATTAATAGCCTACCAACTAAAAAAAAAAGTCCAGGACCAGATGAATTCACAGCCGAATTCTACCAGAGGTAAAAGGAGGAGCTGGTACCATTCCTTCTGAAACTATTCTAGTCAATAGAAAAAGAGGGAATCCTCCCTAACTCATTTTATGAGGCCAACATCATCCTGATACCAAAGCCTGGCAGAGACATAACAAAAAAAGAGAATTGTAGACCAATATCCCTGATGAACGTCGATGCAAAAATCCTCAAAAAAATACTGGCAAACTGAATCCAGCAGCACATCAAAAAGCTTATCCACCATGATCAAGTGGGCTTCATCCCTGGGAGGTAAGACTGGTTCAACATATGCAATTCAATAAACATAATACAGCATATAAACAGAACCAAAGACAAAAACCACATGATTATCTCAATAGATGCAGAAAAGGCCTTTGACAAAATTCAACAGCCCTTCATGCTAAAAACTCTCAATAAATTCAGTATTGATGGGACATATCTCAAAATAATAAGAGCTATTTATGACAAACCCACAGTCAGTATCATACTGAATGGGCAAAAACTGGAAGCATTCCCTTTGAAAACTGGCACAAGACAGGGATGCCCTCTCTCACCACTCCTATTCAACATAGTGTTGGAACTTCTGGTCAGGGAAATCAGGCAGGAAAAGAAATAAAGGGTATTTAGTTAGGAAAAGAGGAAGTCAATTGTCCTTGTTTGCAGATGACATGATTGTATATTTAGAAAACCCCATTGTCTCAGCCCAAAATCTCCTTAAGCTGATAAGCAACTTCAGCAAAGTGTCAGGATACAAAATCAATGTGCAAAAATCACAAGCATTCTTATACACCAGTCACAGACAAAGAGCCAAATCATGAATGAACTCCCATTCACAATAGCTTCAAGGAGAATAAAATACCTAGGAATCCAACTTACAAGGAATGTGAAGGACCTCTTCAAGGAGAACAACAAACCACTGCTCAGTGAAATAAAAGAGGACACAAACAAATGGAAGAGCATACCATGCTCATGGATAGGAAGAATCAATATCGTGAAAATAGCCATACTGCCCTAGGTAATTTATAGATTCAATGCCATCCCCATTAAGCTACCAATGAGTTTCTTCACAGAATTGGAAAAAACTGCTTTAAAGTTCATATGGAACCAAAAAAGACCCAGCATTGCCAAGACAATCCTAAGCCAAAAGAACAAAGCTGGAGGCATCATGCTACCTGACTTCAAACTATACTGCAAGGCTACAGTAACCAAAACAGCATGGTACTGGTACCAAAACAGAGAGATAGACCAATGGAACAGAACAGAGTCCTCAGAAATAATACCATACATCTACAGCCATCTGATCTTTGACCAACCTGACAAAAACAAGAAATGGGGAAAGGATTCCCTATTTAATAATAGGGTGCTGGGAAAATTGGCTAGCCATAAGTAGAAAGCTGAAACTAGATCCTTTCCTTACTCCTTATATGAAAATTAATTCAAGATGGATTAGAGACTTAAATGTTAGACCTAAAACCATGAAATCCCTAGAAGAAAACCTAGGTAATACCATTCAGGACATGGGCATCGGCAAGGACTTCATGTCTAAAACACCAAAAGCAATGGCAACAAAAGCCAAAATAGACGAATGGAATCTAATAAAACTAAAGAGTTTCTGCACAGCAAAAGAAACTACCATCAGAGTGAACAGGCAACCTACAGAATGGGAGAAAATTTTTGCAATCTACTCATCTGACAAAGGGCTAACATCCAGAACCTATAAAGAACTCAGTCAAATTTACAAGAAAAAACCCCATCAAAAAGTGGTCAAAGGATATGAACAGACATTTCTCAAAAGACATTCATACAGCCAACAGACACATGAAAAAATGCTCATAATCACTCACCATCAGAGAAATGCAAATCAAAACCACAATGAGATGCCATCTCACATGAGTTAGAATGGCAATCATTACAAAGTCAGGAAACAACAGGTGCTGGAGAGGATGTGGAGAAATAGGAACACGTTTATACTGTTGGTGGGATTGTAAACTAGTTCAACCATTGTAGAAAACAGTGTGGCGATTCCTCAAGGATCTAGAACTAGAAATACCATTTGACCCAGGCATCCCATTACTGAGTATATACCCAAAGGATTATAAATCATGCTGCTATAAAGACACATGCGCACGTATGTTTATTGCGACACTATTCGCATTAGCAAAGACTTAGAATCAACCCAAATGTCCATCAGTGACAGACTGGATTAAGAAAACGTGGCACATATACACCATGGAATACTATGCAGCCAAAAAAAGGATGAGTTAGTGTCCTTTGTAGGGACATGGATGCAGCTGGAAACCATCATTCTCAGTAAACTCAAACACTGCATGTTCTCACTCAAAGGTGGGAATTGAACAATGAGAACACTTGGACACGGGAAGGGGAACATCACACACCAGGTCCTATTGTGTGGAGGGGGTCGGGGGGAGGGATAGCATTAGGAGATATACCTAATGTAAATGATGAGTTAATGGGTGCAGCACACCAACATGGCACATGTATACATATGTAACAAACCTGCATGTTGTGCACATGTACCCTAGAACTTAAAGTACTAAACATAAGAAAAAGCAAGAAATGATAAAGTATTGCTGTTTTATTGGGACTCAAGGACCCATCCTCAAACCCTCAATTTTCTGGCCAAAGTTTGGGTCAAATGAGGATGTAATGTGTCAGCTTTTAGTTCAATATTTACATAATAAAATTCGGTTTATCAAGAAGAACTGGACAATGTGCTTTGTTGGAAACAGGGACTTGTCCTCCTTTATCCCTTAAAAACAAGGGAAAATTTCAGTTTAACACCTCAAAAGGGAAAGTGAGACAAGCTAGTCCCCATACCTAAAGACCCTAATGCATGGGATCCCATAGACCATATTCCTCTGCTCAGTACCCCACAACCCTTCCCCCCAGGAAGATGCTGCTGCCATAAATCCCATTCCAGATCCTTCCACTGCTCACATTGTCCCTCCTCCTTACAACCCCGACTCTTGGGAATTATCTCATGAGGCTATCCTTTACCCCTCCCTAAGAGGACTGTAATGTGAGACAGAGCAATATAAAAAGGATATTCAAAACTTCCCTTGCCCCGGCCACCCAAGAATCAACTTCAACTTTCATTCCCCTTAAGAGAGGTGCCACAGGGAGGAGGAGCCACTGGCTTCATAAATGCTCCCCTCACCAGTTCAGAAGTTTGAAGTTTAAAAAATCTGAAACCACTGTTAGATGACCCTTATGGACCATCTAAGGATCATCTAACAGTGACCTCAGCTATACACTTGGGTCGAATTAATGTCCATCCTTGGCATCCTCTTTTTGGGGGAGAAAAGAAGTATGATCGGTAGGGCTGCTATGGTAGTCTGGGAATGTGAACATCTTCCTGGTCAAAGTGTTCCTACCACGGACCAAAAATTCCCTGCCCAAGACCCCCAGTGGGACAATAACAATGTGGCCCACTGGGAAAATATGCAAGATTTAAGGGAAATAACAAGAATTCGGGAATCAGAATGTCTTCTATTGTTTACAAAATGTGTGTTAGGGGACAAAGGTGACTTGAGTTCTATAACAACTTCCATCTTTCTGCCTGTCCTTTAGGATCTCCAGTTCTCAACTGGCTAAAGTGACGTTCCCTAGTCTTTCTCAACAACTCGTGTGTGAACCAGGGAATCCACATAGTATCTGAAATATATAGGTGCTATCATTATCACTACAACTACCCTTAGGCTCAAGGTGACGCTTCCTTGAGAAAAGAGAAGACACTGAAAAGGAGCCTCAACAGACTGGCAAACTTCACGCCATGACTGGGAACAGTCTGCTTCCTGCTGCTGCCATAAGCCTAGTACTCTCTCTCCCTTCATGGAAGTAGTAGCTCTGGTCCAGTTTACTGCATACGCGTCACACCATCCTAACCAGGCCTTTCCTGAGCATCACCCATCCCCAGTTAGCCACTGTCTCTTACAGTCTTGTCTTCTCCCCTCACTGGCACACACACAAAAATACCAACTTTATCTACCTGGCTGGGGCTTTCTCCTGTTAGGGGGTTTCCTGTATGTTGTTTCCCTTTTGCTTCAGTCTTTGTCTAAACTGAGCACGTGTTCTCTTTCCATTCCCTGGACTAGATTTTCTTCTCATTAATTGGTAGGTCTCTTCTCTTCCTCCAGGGCATCAGGCACTTTTACCTATTCGTTCACTTTTCCAATCTCCATCTGCTCACTTTGAAATAAATTGCTTGCTTTTTCTTATTTATTGAATTATTTGGGAGAGGGGTGAGAAAGAGAAAAATTCAATAATTTCTATAATCAAATTTTTTTTGTTTTCCATTATGTTTGCCAATGGATTATTGTTATCTGAGTCTTTTTTCTCCTGTAAATAAATAGCATCATCCTGTGAGTCAAAGACATCTTTAATACTAAGCTGCGTGAAATGATATTGACAAATGACCTGTCCCCTGAGTAGGGCAAATGCATGAGAGCTTTATTATGGACACCAAGAAAGAGGAACGGAATATAGGTCTAAAGTCAAATCAGTGTCAAAGTAAACCAAAGCAACTGATTAAACGGAGGCACTTTATAGGACCTATACCAATTAATGATTTAAGAAATCTGAAATAAAATGCTCTGAGAATTAAAAATACTTCTTAAAGCATTTCTTCTCTCTCTCTCACAGGCTAGGGAACACTCAATTGGAATTCTGTGGCACATGTGTAAAGTAAAAATGAAATGTCCATGAATTATGCACAAAGTTCTTAATTGCACACTGTCACTGGAGCCATTGTCACCCACCACCAAATCTTGTGTCTCCAAAAAAAAAAAAAAAAAGTTCACGTTGTTAGACATGCCATGTCGAATTAAGGTGAGAAATATGCAGAATACCCAGCCCCATAATGGGAAACTGAAGAACTAAAATTGCACATTGAATATGTTGTTCAGACAAAAAAACCCACTAAATTCCCTTTGAATTTTACAGTAATTTACACTGAAAAAATTACGGGCTGGCATTTCAAAGTAACATTTTAGAAGAAGAAAATGGGTACTTTAGAAAAATTTTCTTTCTGCATACACTGTCAGAATAGATTTTTTTTTTCAGATGGGGAAAATCCCTGTATGCTGGATTCTATCTTTGAAGGTAGAAGAGAAAGGATGGAAAATATCACGTGCCTTAAATATATCTTTCTGTATCTTACCTCCCAATTTTTTTTTCTAGCATGGCCTCAGAAAGATTGATCTTACCACTGCTGAAAACTGAAGATGAGAAGCAGTTTCAGTAAGAACAACAGAGTAAACAAAGCTAAGATAACAACAGTGAATGCCACGAATTCTGAATAGAACATGACATGGATAAACTGATTTGTTCTACTTCATTAAGTTACATTGAAGTTGGAGAAGTTTGCAGAACTTTGGCATACATAGAGGTCACAATAGTATATGTTTTTATCAAACTGAATTCTAACTGTTAGAAGGTAGGACAGTGAATAATGGCAATACTGCAGAGTGGTTAGGAGAATGTGAGCTTTGTGGTCAGACAGAAAACTGCTTCAAATCTCAACCATGTCATTTAGGAGTTGGGTGCGGGCAAGTTATTTAACCTGGGTCTGGTCTTACTTCTCACATCTGTGTATATCATAGGGTAATTGTTTATTATCTAAATAGTGAGAATTAAATAAATTTTCAAAATTAAATAAAATGGAAGGATTCAATATGATGCCTGGCAGGCATGTATATATTAAGGTCTCAATAAATGCTATTTGTTTTTATTTATTATTATTACAATAAAGTCATAGTGGAAAAAGCCAAATTCTCATTTTGATTTAAAACTTTTCCATATTATTATCATTTAATGTTTTAGAGACAAGATCTCCCTCTTTCACTCAGGCTTGGGTGCAGTGGTGAAATCATACATAGCCCACTGCAACCTCAAACTACTGAGCCCAAGGGATCCTACTGCTTAAGCTGGGACTACTGGTGTGTGTCACCGTGTTTGGCTAACGTTTTTTATTTTTTGTAGAGATGGGGGTCTTGCTGTTGCCTAGGATTTATTTCAGTATTTTTTACTATTAATTAATACTATTATTTACTATTAATACTATTATGAGCTTAACAGATGAAAGTTATTCACCATAAACTTTAAAGAACTGTGGAAAAATTATGTTGAAACTTTTTACGTTATCTCAACTCTGCTTCATCGACTTCCCTGGTTATTCATCAGCTTTGAACACTTCTTCTAAAAGTTAAATACTTGTTAGTCCTCCTAATGGCCTCCAAGGAGAGATATGTCAAGAATTTCATTTGAAGCCTATTTTGGTGTTTAATCCTGCTGAGCCTGTGCCTCTACAATTTAGCATTCAGTGAAAGCAATAAATGGTGATCATCTCATCAAGAAATTGGATCCATTCCTCAAAAACATTCCAGTGATCCATTCCGAAATGCCTATGTGAAATGATTTGTACTCAGAACAGTTGTGTGTGTGCACAAGCATATGCAGCACAGTAAGAATGCCAAGTCTGAATTTTTCAGTGGTCTGAAGTGGAAACTTCTCATCGAGCAGCCATATGTTTGCTAGGATTGCATTAATCTTACCTTTTAGGCAAACAATATAGTGCATTTTGTCTGTTTTACCACATACAACAAATACTGAATCCTTTCTTATTCCTGTATCTATGACTATGGAGAGACTTATCTGAAACGCATATCAAGGATTTTTTTTTTTTTTTTTAATTAGCTTACTTGGCCAGGCGTGGTGGCTCACTTCTGTAATCCCAGCACTTTGGGAGGCTAAGGCAGGTGGATCACTTGAGGTCAGGAGTTCGAGACCAGCCTGGCCAACATGGCGAAACCCCGTCTCTACTTAAAAAAAAAAAAATACAAAAAAATTAGCCAGGTATGGTGGCAGGCACTTGTAATCCCACGTACTGAGGAGGCTGAGACATGAGAATCCCTAGAACCTTGGTGGGGGAGGTTGCAGTGAGCCGAAATCCTGACACTGTACTCCAGCCTGGGCTATAGAGTGAGATTCCATCTCAAAATAAATTAATTACAAATAAAATTAGCTTACCTTAAATGAGCATTTCTTATTTTTAAATTCCAGACTCTAAGAGGAGAAAAACCCAGGAGAGGGAAGCTTGGGTCAAGTGTACAATGAGGAGTTCAATAAAGTTGAACATAGGGCTAAAGTTATGTGGTATAAACTTGAGTTTCTAGGAGCTTCTCGTTTGTGTTTGCATAGAGTTATTAATAAATTAAAGGCTACTAATGAGCTAGGCTGATACCTTAAAGGATGTCTACTATTCTCCCTTCACATCCAGAAGTTTAAAGAAAATCTCCATGTCTCAGAACATTACAGGAGGTCCAAAGTTTAATTGGCATCCACTTTCACCCCCTTCCCTAAGTCGTCCTCACCATATTTGTGCCTTGGTCTTTTGTCATAATCGTTCCTTCTGACAAGTGTGCTGATATTTCTTATGTGATCTCCTTTCAGAATTAACTGTGATTGTTATGCTGAATCATGTTTCTGCATTCTATTGATAGTATATCTATAACTGAATATGCTGTTATGCATAACTTTAGTAAGATAGTTATAGTACCTGTAACATTCATAAAGATTATCCCTGGGTCGGCTATTAGAATATTACTCAATACGTTGTGGAAAGTAGATATGCATATGTTAAGTTTTGAGTCACCAGGTGATAACTTTAAACTCATTAAATAAAAGCTAAAACATAATAAAAAGTCAGTGTATGTGTTCATTGGTGGGAGATTAATGTGCCATAGTGGGAGCTATCAAACATTGAAGAAATTTAGTCTCTATCTTGAAATACATACACTGCTTACAGAAATAGAGAAAAGTGGATATATATTTCCTAGAATCGTGAGGATCCTGCATAGGTGTTTCAAACCACAGAATCAGCCGAAACGAACGTAATCATTGTCTATTGCCATGTTTATTATAGTATGAGTTCAAAATTTTCACCCTTAGATTGTTAATTTGCTTAGCACGCTATTTTCCTGGACCATACAAAGGTTCCTGCTGTTTACTTCAATCAGGTCCTTATTTAAGAGGAGCTAGCAGTCAACATGCAGCTTGAACTAGTGACTCTCAAGAGGACCTTCAAAAGGACATCTGTTGCTTATCCCCATTCTACTCAGTTTCCCAAGGGTTCACTGCCCTCCCCTACCTCTCTCACTCTTAGAAAATGATTCTACTGACAGCCTTTCTAAGATGAAGCTCACCTGACATGGGTTCCATCAGTCTGTTCCTGCTCTCATCACTTCCAATATCTGCTGAGACACCACTCCATCAACTATTCTACCCTTCAACCTCTTTTTCCTTTGCCTAATTACAGGACTATACCCCTTTATTCTAAGAAACACTTCCATTTGACTCCTTAAGTTATTAATCTTTTTCTCTTCTCAGCCACACATAAATGTCTATACTTACTGCACTTCCTCACTAAACACAGTTTACTTGAGTCCTTACAATCTGACTTCTACACACACACTACTTTTCATAATTTATTTTTACCAGGTGACTATTAACTGTCATAATTTTCCAGTGCTTTGGGCATATATAAGGTGCATATCAATTTTACAAGAATATTGTTTTAGAACAAAACTTGTTTCTTTCAAGGTGATTTTAAAATGTGTTTGGGATAAAATTATTTATTTAATTACAGTATATTACAGAGCAAAACCCAGTAAGAGATTAGTTTCTACCTAAATTATAATAGTCTACTCACATATTAAGTGATTATAAACACAAATAGCTGAAAACAAGTATAATGGAAGCAATAAATATTGGTACTTGGTAGGAATATGACAATTAAATTGAAAGACACCTAGAAGGATTACCATTTTTCTACTGTGTCCATTGCATCCCCTTGGAACCTGCAGCTCTTTTCCTATCCACTCTTGAATTTGAACTTACCCACTAACTGTCCCTTCCACCCTCTCAATAAGCTCAAATTACCAAACCAGTGGCTATTAAACTACAAGAACCATCCCTCTCGTGTGAGAACCAATTTTACCAACTGTTCCTGAAACTTAGTTGAACTTCAGATGCCTTCTTTGCTAAAGATTATAAGAATTTTTCTCTTCCTCCCAAACACATCTTGGCCTTCTGAATAAAGGTTTATGCTTAATGGTGCTTCAGTTTTCTTCCAAAAAATCCAATGGATTTTATGTTGTTACATACAGAGTGATGGCAGAGACAGATGAGAAGAAAGGCCCATGATTAGCCCTGAGAACCCCAATATTAAAAAGCAAGGTAGGGAGAAATATGGATAGGAGATTCAGAGAAGTGAAGTGGGAGGGAAACCAAGTTAAAATGGTATTTTATAAGCCTGGAGAGGAAGTAATGTCAAAAAGGAGATAATGGTTTACTCTTACATGCTGCATAGAAGAGGGGAATAAAGAAATATTCTTTGTGATTTTATTATTCTTTTGAATGTGCACTTGTATTGATGCATCTTCAATCCACACTAACACTGTACATGGCCAAATTCATTCACTTAGTGTCTTGGAACCATAAAGTGCTAAGCAATGGTAGGAAATATCTTCAACAACTATAGTTTCTCACTTGCAGCAGCAGAAGCAAAGCTTTCAAATTTGCAATCCACAACCTTTGGCCTCAGACTGACAACAGTGATTCTAGGGGTTCAGATGTCCACTGATTTAAATGTAATTTAAAATTTAAATATAATTGTATTCGTAATGTTGTACGAAATATTTTTAAATGTTCGTATATGTCACTGTGATTAATGAAGTATATATTTCTAGTGGTTGTGTATTGTATATTTTCTCAATCAAAATAAACTATCATGTATGAGGGGATCCTTATAATGTTGTGACCTTAAATAAGGTTTATATATAATTTTAAAGATACCAAATTCTATTTCTTTTCATTTTACTCTAATACTTGGTTTGGATTCTCAAAAGCATGAAGTATCCACATTTCCCTATGGAAATGGAATGTAATTTATTCTTAAATAATTTTTATGTAATATTTAATACATACAAAAGATAATATATGCCATAGAGATATTTTACTTTTATAAATGGGAAGAATGAAATGTGTGAATCCATTTTGATTCCAACCCATATATGTTAGTTCGTGAAATTTTTGGGGAGGGGCACCTACAAATATTGAACAATAAATTTCATGAATGTTGACCACTTTTGACACTCTAAATTATAAAACAAGTAAATGATTGTAATTTTATGTATCATTGAATTCATTTACTTTTTTGAATGTGACAAAACTACCTATCAAACTATAACTCATGGTTTATTTTGTTTCATTTTGTTTTTGTTATTCAGCAGGCATTTTTTGAATTCCTTTTGCCAAAGTGTTCTAAAAAACAGTCAGTGACCTTGTGGGCCACTGTGTATTGGAACAGGTTTTTGCCTGGACTTGTTTTTAACAAAGTCTTCAAGAGAGTCCCTTACATCCCAGAACTCAGAGGGATATTTTGTCAGTGTTCATGATGATAAAAGTAAACGTTGTTCCCTGTACACTATAGGAAGCGATAAGTTGGCCAAAAAATGTGGTTTCTTTCTTTATAGACACATTTTTAATTTAACTTCTTTGCTCATTTTTATTATACTTATGTACAATTTGGGGAGGGGGAATTTATTTCTAAATCCTTTTTCATACAATTAAAGCTAAGAAAATAAGTTTTAATATAGTTAACATTAAATATATTTGCATACTCTGTAACATAAGTAAGTCTTGTATTGTAGAGTTACCCAAAGTCAATTCAGTAACACAAATATTTACCTAGATATCTGAAAAATCTCTATTTAATAAGATTGTCAATCTCACAAAATGGGGAAATATATGAATAGTGTCTTTATTCCACTGTTAACCTCCGTCATCAATTGGTTAGAGCAATGGGAACTTCTGGGGAAAACCTTACAGTCCCATAAGCTAGAGATGGCAGAAGAAAGGCAGGGGGACATGAAATTTCTGACTTCCATCGTTTCTCTAACACTGGAACACCTAGCCCTATTATCTCCTGGCGGAAAAGGCATCAATTTTTTCAACTGTAGGTTGAGGATAAAAGGGCACTGCCTACTGTTAAGCAGTTTATGGGTCTTACAACTAGTTGTTTTATTTTGCTTTGATTTCAGATAGTGCGTGTACATAGTAGATATTAAATAGATAAATGTTGATGTGCTTTTGAGTGGGTTGAACTTGTTATTGTATCTTCCATGTAATCTTAAAATTTGGTGAAAAAGAAACTAGATATTTTCTTCTTTTGCTTCCCGAAGCATCTTCCTTTCCTGTAAACCTTGGAACAACCTCTAGAAGCTCACCACTTTTGCTTCCCTACCATTTGTTTCTAGTTGAAGTGCAAACTTGCATTTTATTATGACTTGTTGCCTGGTTTAAATTTTGGGACAATCTGTCTATTCATGCCTTATTAGTCATTTTAAAAGAAGCAGCTCTCAGCCAGGTGCGGTGGTTCATGCCTGTAGTCCTAACACTTTGGGAGCCCTAGGTGGGCAGATCATTTGAGATTAGGAGTTTGAAACCAGCCTGGTCAACACGGTGAAACTAAAAATACAAAAAATTAGCCCGGCAAGGTGGCATGCACCTGTAGTCCCAGCTACTCAAGAGGTGGAGGCATGAGGCTCCCTTGAACCCAGGAGGCGGAGGTTGCAGTGAGCCAAGATTGCACCACTTCACTCCAGCCTAGGTGACAGAGCAAGGCTTTGAGTCCTAAATAGTAAAACAAAATAAAAGAGCTCTCTTTCCAGTCAACTAGGATAATCAGTCATTTTAAACCAATTGGATAAAATTAGGGTAAAATTTAAATATATGGCCAGGACCATGTATTTTAAAACTTGCCTCCAGGTTTGTAAACCATATACTTTACTTGTATCTGCTGGGAATAACTGTTTCATATAAATCTCTGCAATTCAGACAGGACATAGAAAAGCTTGTTCTCAGTATAGAACTTCAAGAAGTTTTTGTTTCTCCAACAGGAAGGAAAGAGTCATTGACTTTTCATAATAAATTGGTTCAACTAAATTGACTAATACTGTTTACAATATAATGTCTACCCCAGTATAATCATAGAGCTGTAACCCCTACAAGAAAAAAATATAAATTTTTTATATGAAACATGAATTTTAACAAGTGACTTTTTTTTCTACATTCAAGTAATCATTTTCCTAATTCAGATAAATGACAAGTCCTCCTATAGATCTTAAATAGAAAAAGTCATGGAATCACGCTTGGTAGGAAATTTTCCAAATCGCTTTCTTATTTCATACAGAAACATCTTGTCTTTGAGATCCTAGTCTGAGTTCAAACAAATATTTTCCTTTAAAAAATGATATCTTTGAAATTTGGGGAATCCATCCCCATCAGGAGAGATACCACTGATGTAGAGAAAATTATAAGCAAATTTATATAATATAAAACATGAATGTTCCATTAGACTTTAACATTATGCACAAACTGTGTTGGCTTTTAGAAATATATACAAATAACAGGAAGCAGTTGAGTGAAAACAGTCCAATTGAGCAAGTAGAGGCAGCTGTAACCCAAGGGAATATTAAATAGGGCACATGTACAAAGCTGTACATTTTTAGGTAAGAAGAGGATTCTTCCAGCACATAAACATGTTTGGCCCAGGGCAGAGCAAGAGAATGACACACTTGGTCTTTTTCTCATAAACAAAGGTCTTGCTATTTCACCTCCAAAGCAATTTTCTAGGCTATATTTTTACTATTTTTGAAATGAGAAAGATAGATTTCTGATGTAACCCTGAAAGCAGGAGAACCATTTTTTGCTGCAAGCATAGTGTATTATCAATTTGGTGTGAAGCCTGGAGAACACTGAAGTGATCACTTCTTAGTGCAGAGGGGAGAAAGTTCAGAGTTTGCACAAAGTAGTACTGTTTTCATTGTTTATAGAAGATGATCAAAAATGCATACATTTCAGGAAAAACGTGGAAACAGAAATCGATGTTTTATTTTATTCTATGTTACTTCAGCTGGATATTTTCAGCCATTTTCAGAATGGTTTATATTATTAATTTTATATTCATAAAATCATTGACCTTAAGAAGCTTTGCTCTAATAGAAACTTCATTCTGTTTTTCCATCCAATCAGATAAAGAATCAATCTAGTGAGTCAGCAAGCAACTAGCAGGGGTCTGTGCTATCCCAGATAAACTCTAGGTATGATTCCTAAACAATGCAATTTTAATATACAAAGGAGGTAATACAAAAGAGCCTGAGGATATTGGCAAGCATGTAAGTCTATGCAAATTATGTAAGTTCCATCTATTTTAAAGTGCTGTATTGTGTGATATAAATGTATAACCATATGTTACAAAACCAAAATCAGGACCCATGTTCCAATAAATTATTTTTGTGCCATTATTGGATATGAGAAACTGTCTGGGAAAGGTAGTTTAAGTGCTGTAATGATGGAGTTTTTAGGATATTTTAATGGTTTATGGGGACAGCAAACAGATATTCGAAATTAGTTTTGTCTCCAAAAACCCGAGATAAAAACTTACTTGGAAACTCAGATATGAAAAAGAAAAATAAAAACCAGACTATTACTTAGATCTTTGTATTGATAGACTATTGGAAGAGATTTGTTCTTCTTCTTCTTCTCTATGTTAGTAAAAAAAAAAAATTACCCTGGATAAATATTTGAGAAACTGTATGTTGAAAATAATTTAACATGATTTTTTGTATATATTAAGCTTGATTTTGCTAGCAGATTAAATTTTGGTAAACAGAAAAGATAAGTTGTTTCAGGTTACAAAAGTGAAACGTTTTAATAAACAGAATCAATACAAATTTTGGCACATTTGTAGGATTATGACAGGGTGAAACTATTTGAGCAAAAAGTACATATTATAGATGAGTGGGCATGAAGAACCATCAGCAAAATAAAGCCAGGATTATGGAAGGCTTGGAAAACCAGACAGTCTAGGCATGTTGGATTATCTGGATTATTTAGATACTCCTATTGCAGTAAGGCATAGAGTCAAATATAAAGTTGTCATGACTTTATATTTCTTTAAAGATGTACTAATGATGGATAGGTATACTTAGTTATGACTATACTTTGATACTGTTCTAAAATTTGATATCTTACTTTTCTAATGATTTAACTCATAGAAACTACTACTTTTCCTTCTCCTCCTCCTCCCTCTCTGTCGCTGCATCTGTATTTCCACACACAGATGTATATACACACACATATATGGTGGTCAATTAAATTTGACTGAATATAAGAAAATGAATTAATGACCAAGTGCAGTAGCTCACTCCTGAAATCCCACCTCTTTCAGAGGCCAGGTGAGGTGATCACTTGAGGCCAGGAGTTTGAAACCAGCCTGGGCAACATAGTGAAACCTTGTCTTTACAAAGAGTTAAGAATTAGCTGGGTGTGGTGGCAATGCCTGTACTCAGGATGCTGAGGCAGGAGGATCGCTTGGGCCCAGGAGTTCAAGGCTGTAGTGAGCTGTGGTTGCCCTACTGCATTCCAGTCTGGGCGACAGAGCAGAGACTCTGTCTGAAAAAAAAAAAAAAGAAAGAAAAAAATTATTGTACTATTTTTTATTTTTTCTATGATACTATAATTTTCTGCTTTGCTGTTATCATCTGAAAATGTTTTTGAGTTATTGTACAGAAACAAATCCCATCCTAAGAATTGGAAGATGGTGAAGGAAACTAGTATGTATGAAGCAAAAGCTAGTTGACGATTACTGATCTGGATGACTTAAATGCACACATCAATTCAACCTTCTAACCAACTACGGGAATGAATATCCCCATTCTACAAATGAGAATATCGAAAACCAAAAGAGGTTCATCAACTTTCTCGAGAGCACACAGCAGGAAAATATCAGAGGCCAATTTGAATCCAGATCTGTCTGGCTCCAAAACCCATACTCTTCTCTCTGTATAATTCTTTACTCAAGATACTGCCACCATAGGGTCAGTGGCCTAGAAGATTAAAACTGCATTGATCTTTTCAATCCCACATCTGTTTGAAAAAATTCAACGAAGTGTCTTTTTGTTTCACCTTTCAATTATGGACTATAAAACAGTCACTTGTCAATTGATTTACTGGGGAAAAAAAAACTATTAGAATCTTTCTTTGTGCATAAAAAGCCATAAGATACATCAGAAATCTTAGATTCCATGACTACTGTTTGTAGTGAGCAAAGAATATAAACTACAGGCAGTTTTTCTGATAATAAAAGTGAAGGCAATGTTTCTGGAATTAAAAAAAATAAGAAGAGTTAGCAAAATAGAATTGGTTTTCTTTTTTCTGTGCTTCTCTGTCATCCACGTTTAGTGCTATTTCTATCTGAATAGTGGAAAGTACAAATGAAAAGTCACAGTCTAATCACATGCTGGCCTTGTAACATGTTACCCCAGCCAATTTCCTGTACAATATATGCTTCCCTTATTCACTTTGCCCCTGTCTATGTATCAGCCACTCCTTTACCTGATCAAGGAAAAGTTAAGCTTTTCAGAGCTCTTTTGTTCTACGCAGTAATTATCCTTCTTGCCTCATTCACTTACCCCAATTGCTTCTGTTCCTTTTGTTAGAGAAATAATATCAACTAGCTTGTCCTACATGGGAGGACCTGCTTGAAGCACATTGCAAGTTCTGACTTACATATTCCTCGTACTTAACCCTATGAGGCTAGTTCTCTTATCATCCCTTCTTTACCTATGTGGCTTCTGCAGCATAAAATGGTTATGGAGTAGGGATTTGAACCCATACACTGTGACTAGAGTCCACATACTTAACCCCTGCATTGTGCCATTCAATGCCAAGAAGGAATTTAAATTGTTCTGCCTCATTTTTATTAGTAAAATGTGGATATTTTCTAACTTTCAGAATCATCAGGATTAAATTACATCATTTATTAAGGGGATAATCATAGTATCTGACACAAAGTATTTTCTCAATAGTTATTATATATTCTATATAATTCTATATATTAAGTTTACTTATATATTTAATACAAGGAAACTATAACACATATTAATTATTATCTTATTCATCATTGTGATTTACCTGTCTCCTATTATGGATATCTTTTGGACAGGATCTTACTTACTTTGTACTCAAAATGCCCAGTACAGCATCTAAAACTTAACAGCTAGTTAACACATATTTGTTGAGCCAATAAGAAATGTACAAATTACCTGAGTAGTGTCATGTGTTTCAAAAGCTTGTTTTGCAATTACTTTGTACTTTCCATGTCATAAATAAACCTTTGTGGAAAGAAAGAATTTTGACTCCCATTTAACTTTCTTAAAATGGAATATGCCATGTGTTCTATAATAAGGGATGAAGAATGGTAAATTTTGATCATGAAATTGAGAATTGCTGAAAGTCAGTGAACATATAAAAATGTTCCTGTTGACATTTTCTACAATAGATCTCCCTGACAGTACAACCTTTAGAGACTTTCACAAATATAAAGCCTGGATATTTATTTCACAATGACTGCAAGAAAATATATGTTTTGTCAAAATGAAATATAAACTGCAGTAATGTTTTTCCTGAGAGTATATTAATCCAAGGAAGCTACTATCACATGATTGACTACATTTTTAAAATCCTGATATACTGGTAGCTCAACATTTAGTACATATAAATACAACTTCAAATAATCATGTACTATATTATAAATGGCATATATAACTGATAATTGTCTAAAGCAAAGGCAGTCTTATTAGTTTGTAAATCTACAGTGAAATCAATGAAAAGGGGCCTGCGAAAGAGATTGTTATGGTGGCACAATATTGAAATTAGCAAACAAATTTAAAACCACCTGATTTTTTTTTCCTATTCTGATTTTTCCCCTCAGTTACAGTCTCATTCAAGTCTAGAATTTCTCTTTAATGTACTGTTTCATCCTATTACTCATCCAGTTTCTTAATTATCTTGTTCTCTTCAGTGTTCTATAGTGGAAATAGCATGTATTAGTTTGTACAATAATTTAACAAATATTTGAGTGACCACTAAGTAGCTGGACTTTGAAATAAGACATTCATGGACCACATAGCAGCAATGTTATTACAAGGGATTTTTCTTGTGTAAGACCTGTCTTTCTCTTTCTTCCCTCTCTTACCTCATTGCCCTCCCTCACTCACTCCCTCTCAAATATTCTTACATGAACAACAAACACGTACAATAAGCAATCATTTTACAGAGGATATTTGAACAATTTTAGTACTTTGAACAAAACAGCATGATGAATAATCATCTTTCTTAAAAGTGAACTTTAAAGAACCTATTGAAACCCAGGAAACACACATAAGAGACTATTTCACAGATAATGAACAGATATTTATAGTTAATCACATCTTTTAATGTGAATCTCTCTATTTGAATGTAAGGCATTAGAACATATCAAAAAAAATGGGCCTACTAATAAACACTTGATGTCCTAAAATAAGTATTTTCTCCCTTTTTTTCCTAAGCAGTGTTCAGCTTGATAATGAATACATGATTGGTGCAACCTTAGCATCCTCTTCTTACCATCAGGGATATCTTTGAATATGTAGAGAAATATATACTGATTAAGAATACAACACGAAGTACATACTATTTTTAAAAAATAGGATTAGATGAACCGGGCAGGTGATTATAACTCTGCAACATGACTTGTTTTATAGCCTCTAGTACAAGGGCTGGTTTTTCTGCACAATCTAGGCCATTCAAAGAATGGATGTGTAGGAATTTCAAAAGACTGCTACAGTAAAACGACAGATCAAATGACTTAATCTAAATATTAAAACACCATTAGAGATATAAGAATAGATCTTCTTATCAAGAAAGATCTGGAACTACCAAGTAAGGGGTTGAGGAAGGAGTAGGAGGAGCAAATTGCCATAATACAAGCAGGTCTGCACAAGTGAAAGTGATGAAATATCGGATCCAAAGAATCAGTGGAAGAACATGGCATGCATCCTGCAATATGGTAACATGCAAAGAAAAAGTAAGATGTATTACTCTTCCTATATGCTTAGTCTTTACCCCTCTATTTTACCATATGCTAACTACTGTTGAGGGCTTGCCTACTCACTCTTGTGGTCAGAGTCAGCACCACATAAGATGGGCTATAATATGAGTTTGAGGGATGGCTAGGAAAGATTCTCTGATTTAAAACATCTCTGCTGAGACCCTGTCTTCAGTGATTCAATTCTTTGGGTTATTAAGCAAACTGCATTAGCATACAATACAGTTGGAATGGTTAGCATGTAATAATAATGCAAACTAACATTTGTACGACTTTCCAATTACAAAGTACTTTCTCATTTTTCATATTAATACAGTAGATCTAGATTATTTTTCACTTTGTAGATGAGACAAGAGTCCAGAATAGTTATGTACCTTGTCCAAATTCATGTAAATAACACATCTTAGAACCAGCAAAACAATGTAGGTAAATAGAAATTCTCAAGAATTATATTTAAAAGGAATATACATTATGTTTTACTTTTGTTCAACTAAATGAACCACTGCATTTATTTTAATAAAGACTATCACATGGCTTTATACTTGATGTTGAATCACTGAAAACATTTTTCAATATGTTCAGCAATAAGGAAGAATATACTGTCACTAATATTATTCAGTAGTATTCCAAAAGTTCCATAAAACGCATTAAAAAAGAAAATGTAGTAGAAATGAGATCACAAATTAACATTGCAGATAAAATAATTGTCTTCACTGGGAAACAAAAATAATCAACTGAAAAGCTATTCTATCGGTCTCCAAACTGGTTGATTACAAAGTATACATAGAAAAATCAATATATGTCACACTATTCAAGAGGATGATTAAAGACCTAAATATAAATAGCAAAACTGAAAAATTCGGTGAAAATATTGAAGAAAATCTAAATCTTTGACTTTCAGTAGATAAATTCCTTCTTAAATAAAACACTATGTAGACTGGTGTGTGATTAAGTCAAAATAGGCATATGTAATTAAATAGACTGATATGTGATTTAAATATATGACTAAGTTAAAACATAAATGATCTTCAAAAACAAATATACTGTGAAAAATATCTGTCATATAGAAAACAGAGAACATGCAGAATAGATTTAAAGAAAACTTTTGCATATAAGATAGTAAATGAGAGTACAGACTTTGGAGCCACCCACAGGAGTTTGAATCCCAGTTCAGCTACTTACCAGCTGTATAACCTTGAGAAAGTGTTTCAACTTCTCTAGGCTCAGTCTCTGCATTTTGCAGAATAGAAATAATAATAGTACCCACCTCATCGAGTTGTTATAAGGTTTATTAAGTTCATAATTTTCAAGCTGTTAGAACAGTACCTGGCATATAATAACCACAATGTGTATTTGTTAAATAAACTAAACACTAAGAAAATGATGAAAAACCCACCAGAAAAATGACAAACCACTCTTAGAAAAGGTCATATGAGTAACTAGTAACAATATAAAGATATGTCAACCTAAGCTAGTAATAAGAAAAAATCAAGGTAAAACTCCATCAGACTGACAATAAATTTAAAATACTGATAATATTTTGATATATTGAATACTGTCTCAGGTGGAAGAAAGAATAATTTATAAGTGATTTGGCAGTTTCTATTAAAATTTAAAATAGAACAAAATTTTACTACCTTAGGGAAAAGCTGGCACATTAAAAAGTACCAAGATACAAATAGCAGTATAATTTGTACTAACAAAACAATGAAAGCAACTCAAATGTCTAAATGGCAAAATATAAAATGGTACATTCAGGATATTACATACTGTGCAATCTGGAGAGATGCTATTAACATCTATAACATTAGAATGAAACTTAATGAGGGCCCAGCACTTTGGGAGGCCAAGGCGGACTGATCACGAGGTCAGGAGTTTGAGACCAACCTGACCAACATGATGAAACCCCGTCTCTACTAAAAATACAAAAATTAGCCAGGCATTGTGGCACATGCCTGTAATCCCAGCTACTCAGGAGACAACCAGCAGCAACCCGAAGTTGAAACCTAGCTAGGAAGGAAAAAATCTTCATTCCTGCAACTACAAAAAACAGAATTTTACCAATGACTTGAATGAACCTGGAAGCAGATTCTTTCACAGACTCAGGAGTCTGAGGCAGGAGAATCACTTGAACCCATGAGGCAGAGATTGCAGAGAGATGAGATTGCACCACTGGACTCTATCTCAAAAAAAAAAAAAAAAGGAAAAAGAAAAAAGAAAAGTAATGTAACTTGAAAATATCAAGTAAAATTAAACTATAAAACCTCACTGATTAACATGAAGGAAGACTTGATTAAATGAAAACTATTCTATGAACATTCAACAGTAAAGACAGATTTTTCTCCTCTAATGCCATCTCAATTAAAATAGTCATGTTAATATTGACTTTCTAAAATATTTATAAAGTTTATCTGTAAAAAATAGGAATAGTTTCTTTTGCTGTCCAGAGTGAACAGGCAACCTACAGAATGGGAGAAAATTTTTGCAATCTATCCATTTAACAAAGAGCTAACATCCAGAATCTACAAAGAACTTAAACAAATTTACAAGAAAAAAAAAAGTGGGCAAAGGATATGAACAGATACTTCTCAAAAGAAGACATTTATGCATCCAAAACATGAAAAAAAGCTCATCATCACTAGTCATTACTGAAGTGCAAATCAAAACCACAATGAGACACCATCTCATGCCTAACTGGCGATCATTAACAGTCATTAATGGTGATCATTAAAAAGTCAGGAAACAACAGATGCTGGAGAGGATGTGGAGAAATAGGAACACATTTACACTGTTGGTGGGAGTGTAAATTAGTTCAACCATTGTGGAACACAGTGTGGTGATTCCTCAAGGATCTAGAACCAGAAATACCATTTGACCCAGCAATCCCATTACTGGGTATATACCCAAAGGATCATAAATCATTCTACTATAAAGACACATGCACACGTATGTTTACTGTGGCACTATTCACAATAGCAAAGAGTTGGAACCAACCGAAATGTCCATCAATGACAGACTGGATAAATAAAATGTGGCATATATACACCACAGAATGCTATGCAGCCATGAAAAAGGATGAATTCATGTCCTTTGCAGGGACATGGATGAAGCTGGAAATCCTCATTCTCAGCAAACTAACACAAGAACAGAAAAGCAAACACCAGATGCTCTCACTCATGGGTGGGAGGTGAACAATGAGAACACAAGGACACAGGGAAGGGAACATCACACACTGGGGCCTGTCAGGGGTTGGGGGCTAGGGGAGGGATAGCATTAGGAGAAATACCTAATATAGATGATGGGTTGATGATTGCAGCAAACCACCATGGCATGTGTATACCTATGCAACAAACGTGCACGTTCTGCACATGTATCCCAGAACTTAAATTATAACTTAAAAATATAGGAAAAAAAGGCCGGGCGCGGTGGCTCAAGCCTGTAATCCCAGCACTTTGGGAGGCTGAGACGGGCGGATCACGAGGTCAGGAGTTCGAGACCATCCTGGCTAACACGGTGAAACCCCGTCTCTACTAAAAAATACAAAAAACTAGCCGGGCGAGGTGGTGGGCGCCTGTAGTCCCAGCTACTCGGGAGGCTGAGGCAGGAGAATGGCGTAAAAACCCGGGAGGCGGAGCTTGCAATGAGCTGAGATCCGGCCACTGCACTCCAGCCTGGGCGACACAGCGAGACTCCGTCTCAAAAAAAAAAAATATATATATATATATATAGGAATAAAAATTACTAAGATAAAACTTTTAAAGGAAAACGTTTAGAGGATGCACTCTCAGGTATTAAAATGTATAACAAACATACAACAATGGCAACAGAAGAGGTGAATGGTATTGTCAGTTAACTGAATTAGTTTCCTATTGATATTGTGACAAATTAACACACACTTAGTGACCTAAAACAACACAAATTTATTGTCTAATAGTTCTAGAGATGAGAAGTTCAAAATGGGTTTGCTGGACTAAAATCAAGTATTGGCATACTGCGTTCCTTCTGGAGGCTTTAGGAGATAATGTATTTCCTTCCTTTTTTGGCTCCCAGAGTCTCCCTACCTTCTTTGACTCTTGGATCCTTCTTACATCTTCCAAGCAAGCTTCTTCAAAGCTAGCATCTTCGAGTCTCCATGGTATCATTTTGTTGCTCTATGTTTGTTCTCACAGCTTCTCCATTAAGGAACCCTGTGACTACACGGGGCCCATCTGGATAATCCAGGCTAACAGGCCATCTCAGTGTCCTCTCCTTTTCTTAATCACATCTACAAAGTCCTTTTAACCTTGTTCTGATGTTCCAGGGATTAGGTGTGAACATTTTTTTGGGTCATTATTCTAGCACCTGCCAAATTACACCCCCAAATTTGTGTTCTTAAAAACGTTTTTGTAAATAGCATATGACTGTAAATAAATTTAATGAAATATGAATATTAATTATAAATATAATATGAAACATAAAATATGTAGTAGCCACCACCCCATCAAGATAAAGGGCATTCCTCTCATTTCAAGAGTTCTGTCATGCACCATGTGAGTCAACTTCTTCCACCATCCCTAGGCAAACACTGCTGTTCTGTCACTGTAGGTTAAATTTGTCTTAATTTGTCTTTCTAGCATTTCATAAAAATAGAATCACACAGCATGTATTCCTTTTTATGTCTTGTCTCTTTCATGGAGCAGACTGTTTTACAGTTTAAGCATTGTTATACGTATCAGTAGTCTGTTCTTTATTATTACTGAATAGTATTTCAGCAACACAGATCTATCATTGCTTTACTCATTGTGATAGGCAGACTTCTAAGAATGGCTCCCAAAGATCCTCTCTCTTGTAAAAAATTCCCTCCTCTTTGAGTGTAAGTGGAACCTGGGCATATGAGGGGATATCACTCTTACAATTATGTTGCATTCCATGGCAAAAGGGCATTATTTCAGAGAGTCAAATGGAAGCACAGGAGTCCTTCAAATTAAGGTTTTTAATGGCTGGTTTACAGAAGTTAGAGATTTAAAACACAAGGGGGGTGTACTTACCATTGCTATCTTTAAAGGAGTAGACATATACCATGGACTTGGGGTAGCTTTTAGGAACCAACAGCAACCCAAAGTCAAAAGCTAGCTAGGAAGGAAAAACCTCATTCCTACAACTATAAGAAAACAGAATTTTATCAACGACTTGAATGAGTTTGGAAGCAGATTCTTTCACAGACCCTTCAGATGAGAGTCCATTCTTGATTTTGGCCTTGTCAGACCTTAAGCAAATAATTTAGCTAAGTCTGTCTGGACTTTTGACCTACAGAACAATAACATGATATATGGATAGATACTGCTTTACATCAGAGTTTGGGGTAACTTTTATGCAGCAATTGTAAACTAATATACTCATTAACCTGTTAATGAATATTTGAGTTGCTCTTAGTTTGGGCTACTGTAAATAAAGCTAACAATAAACTCTTGTTTAAATCTTGTTTTTGGTTTTCTTGGGTAAATGTGTAGAAATGGGATTGCTGCGTCACTCCGTAAGAGTATATTTTTCTCTATAAAAAACTGTCAATCAGTGGTTGCAATGTTTTGTATCCCCATCTGCGATGCAAGAGAGTTCCAGTTATTCCACATCCTTGATGACACTGTATTGTCAGTGTTTTTCATGTTAGACTTTTTGTGGGCATGTGGTAAGGATCATCATGACATTCTAAAGGAGGAAAATTTTACTTCCACCCTCTTAGGGTCTCCAAGTAGGGGAGAGGAATTAGTTGGCATAAAACAGATTAACAGGAAAAAAACTCTCTGAAGAAAATCTATTAAAATGTACAGAATTTTACATGTATGTGGGAGTACCCATAGGAAAATGAAGACCCAAAGAAGCAGTTAAACCTGAATGTTTACATACTAAATTGGAAAAAGAGTAGCAAATTGTGAAAACCTGACAAAACACAGGGACATGGGCTAGGATATTCAATTGCAGAGAAATGACTAGAGATATTGAGGGTTAATTTACCAAGGTTGCTTTGTGCAGATTTTCCTTGGCCTTGACTCCCCATCTTTGGTGATAAGCGTATCTTTCTTCCTCCTGATATAGGGATACTATCTTTCACATGGGATTTTCATCTCTTGCTTTCAAGAAGAAAAAGGAAGATCAGATTGCTCTTCTTGCATCTGCTATTTTCTTAAGTGCCCTTAACTCAAAATGATTCTTATGCCAAAATGGAATATTTGGAGCTGGCATATTCAGTCACCTTTCAAAATGATTACTATAAATCTTCAATTTTAGCATCTTTTCATGTACTTATTGGACATCTGTATGTTTTATGTGAGTATAATTTCACATTCTTTTATTATTGAATCATGAGTTTTTTATGTAGTTTTAATACATGGCCTTTGTCAGGTATACTATGAATATAATTTTCCAGCTTCTAGCTTGTCTTTTTATTTTTCTTAATGTCTCCCAACAAGCAGAAATTAAAAACTTTAATAATTTTAAAATCATTAAAGTCGGCCGGGCGCGGTGGCTCAAGCCTGTAATCCCAGCACTTTGGGAGGCCGAGACGGACGGATCACAAGGTCAGGAGATCGAGACCATCCTGGCTAACACGGTGAAACCCCGTCTCTACTAAAAAATGCAAAAAAACTAGCCGGGCGGGTTGGCGGGCGCCTGTAGTCCCAGCTACTCGGGAGGCTGAGGTAGGAGAATGGCGTAAACCTGGGAGGCGGAGCTTGCAGTGAGCTGAGATCCGGCCACTGCACCCCAGCCTGGGCGACAGAGCAAGACTCCGTCTCAAAAAAAAAAAAAAA